>NW_005842244.1:539748-540418 GCF_000455745.1 Alligator sinensis | reverse complement strand
GAAGACCTTCAAGGAGATCGCCTAAGGACTTGAGGAACTTCACCCGTCTCCGCAAGAAACGGCTGGGGAGGCTTTGCAACCGCTCGAGATCGTCTAACCCAGATACCGCATCTCCAGTGACAGGGATGCGGAGTCCGGGCACACTTGGGGGGAAGCGGGGCGCGGGAGGGGGAGACGGACACGGCTCCTGACGGCCTGGGCTCGCCAACTTTCTTTTTTTTTTCTCTCTCTCCCCCCTCTCTCTCCCTCTGCAGGCTGCACGAGCCCTGGGAGGTTTCTCTTCACCCGTGGGGGCTTCTCCGGGGGTGTTGCCCGGGGTGTGCGTGTGTGACCGCGGTGTGGGAGCCTCGAGTGTTTCAAGTCATGAGTTATAGCCCTGCATTGGGGACCGGCTGCTCAGGGTTTCCACAGGCAAGACCTGCACATGGCACACGAGTCAGGGACGGCGGGGTTTCCACAGCTGCCAGCTCTTTTGTAGTCAAGTCCCTTGCAGAAGGAGGGGTGGGGGGGTGCAGGACTTGCACTTTTCCCCACTCTTGGGGCCATTTGAAATCAAGCACCTGAGGGGCAGGGAGGTGGGTTTTCCTACATCAATCAGTCCAGCCCATCTCCCTTACCCGGCTTCCCCACCCAGCGCGGCTGTATTGCACTTCGCAGCCTCCGCCGAGGT
>NW_005842244.1:539090-539429 GCF_000455745.1 Alligator sinensis | reverse complement strand
TCCGGGCCCCCCCACGCCTCCCGGGGCACGCGGGCAGCCAGGGCCGGGCTCGCAGGCTCCTGCCATCAGACAAGCCTCTTTGGGTACACGCGATCTCTTTTATAAATAGTTGGTCTAATACAAAAGATCGCATGTAGCCAAAGGACCTTGTCTGCCCACGTCCTTAGACCACCAGCACCCCTGCCACCAGAGGCCGGCCCCCACCCGCCTGCGGGGGCTGAGACACCTCCGGGGGCAGGTGAGGGTCCCCGGGGCTCAGCGCCCTTCAGCCCGGCACAGCTCGGGTCTGCCATGCCAGGACCAGGCACTGGCTGGGGCTGGGGCTGGGGCCTGGACCTG
>NW_005842244.1:538674-538970 GCF_000455745.1 Alligator sinensis | reverse complement strand
TGGCTGGGCGGGAGGCGGGGGCTGCGGCGGAGGCAGAGGGGGCAGACACGGCTCAAAGCCCGTGTCCGTGAGCACGTGTATGTGCATGCATGTGAGTGTGGGTGTCTGTGTCTGTATGCGCGCATCTGTCGGTGTGTATGTGGGTGTGCGTGTGTACATCTTGCCTTCGCGTGCATGGGGCTGTGTGCGTACTGTACGTCTATCTCCGTGCGTGTACGGTGTGTGTGTGTTTCTCTTTGTGTCTTTTAAATACCGACCCTCTTTGCAGACACCTGGGACACCCGAAGCCCACCCCC
>NW_005842244.1:535555-538014 GCF_000455745.1 Alligator sinensis | reverse complement strand
TCCAGACTCTGCGCCCTTCATTGCTCCGCCTGCTCTGTGCTGGCCTCTCGCTGCACCAGTTAGCAGGCGGGAGGGCTCAGGGCTGCCCCCAGCTCACTCCCCGGCCGGGCTTGAGCACCTCCATCGCCCCAGGGAAAGGGGAGATGGACAGTTCAAGTCAGTGGCTGCCAGCTCCCAGTTCAAGGCAAGCTGTGCTGGGGTTGGTTTCCCCTGGACGGGTGTCAGGGACTGATATCTAGGGAGGGCTTCGGGCCAGGCTCCAAGCTGCTGACAGACAAAGCCAGGGGGAAGGCTGGAGTCTGGGGGCGACCCCCAAACTCAGCGGGGCGGGCCCGTCACCCCTTCGTACCTGGCCGCAGCTGAAAGTCACTCTCCGAGCAAACACGGACCCCGCGAGTTCACATCCTGAGAGCAGACCCGACACACTCAATGCACCGTGTACCTCAATACACTGTAGTCCAATGCACAATGTACCCCAATGCGCACTTGTTCCTCAATACACTGTAGTCCAATGCACACTGTACCCCAATGCACACTGTACCTCAATACACTGTGCCCCCAGGCACACTGTACCACAATGCACTGTAGCCCAGTGTATCCCAATGCACATTGTACCTCAATACACTGTAGTCCAATGCACACTGTGCCCCAATGTACACTTGTACCTCAATACACTACTCCAATGCACACTGTACTTCAATACACTGTACTCCAATGCACACTGTACCCCAATGCACACTGCACCTCAATACACTACTCCAATGCACACTGTACCCCAATGTACACTTGTACCTCAATACACTGTAGCCCAATGTACAATGTACCCCAATCCACACTGTGCTCCGATGCACACTGTACCCCAATGTTCACTTGTACCCCAATGCACACTGCTCACCATTAGGCAACTAATGGACTGAGAAAGCAGACACAATGCTACACACGCGGAGCGTGCTGAGGAGAGGCGCATGCCTGTCCTTCCAAAGCACTTCCAGAGACTTTTGGTTCCGGACCCCCAACGCGCAAAGATACCTGCGCTCAACTCCCTCTCCCAGTCTCATCCTCTGCCATGCAGTGCAAACAAACCGGGATCAAGGCAGACAACACAATTGCAGCGCCCCTGCCCGCCTCCCCAACACCAACACCGACAGATTTTTCTTTCATATAAATGCAAACCGTAGGAGGAGGGCTGCTGTAATTGCCCTGACATTCATCTATTTTTAAAGTGCAAAAGGAGAACATATAACTCGGTGCCCACCCCCCCTTCTCTTTAAATCCCCCTCACTCAGCATTTTGCTAAACACTCGGAAACACTTCGCTATTTTTTTGTGCTTTGCTAAATCCGGAAGAGTTTGCTGAAGCTCTGACAGTTTGAAACGACACCAGCTCCTGCTGAGCTCAAACAACTTCAGCAAAAAAAAAAAAAAAAACCAAACCAAAAAAAAAAAAAACCCAGGCAAGCCCCCTCCCATCCCCCTCCCGCCCTTGGGAGATTTCGAACGTTGCAACACCCGGGTTGCAGGCCGCGCTCTCATTGGACGGCGCGCAGGCCCGTCATGGAGCTTTGCAACATTGATTAGAGAAAGCGATTGTCAATTACACCCCACGTCTAGACACTTCCTTTTGTGCTAGGATGCCAGACGTCTTGTTACAGACCTGAGCTTTTTTTTTTTTTTTTTTTTTTTGGAGCCGAGCAAGCGCTAGGAGGAAAAAAAAAAAATCTGTCAAGATCAGCGGTTTTCTCAAATCCCTGTAAAAAGGAAACTCTAGTGCACATACGCACAAAAAACCCACCCACCCGGCTGCACACGCACACACGCACCGATACACACAGCGAGGCATTCTTTTTTCTGGAGCAAATCGCTTCCAACGACCGCATCTGCAACACAATAGCTAGTCCAGTCTCGCGCCACGCACAGCTTTGTTTATAAAAACATGGAAACAAGATTTTGTTTTTTTGTTTTTTAAAAAGTTGAAGATGCACCACGTACCATTGCAAGGTATAAAGAGTACGTGAGAAACTTTACAAGGCTGAGACGATTGGCTTCATGGGTTGACACTTTTTTTTGGCTCTCTTTCTTTCTCTCTCTCTTTTTTTAAATCCCTAAATAAACTTGAAGCCGTTGGAAACCCGGAAGAGAATAAAAGCTGGAGCCAATTGCAGACTGCTGGTTAGGATTTTTTTTTTTCACTCCCAAATCAGAAGGCTTTGCAATGCAATCTCTCTCTCTCTCATTTGAAAGCGATCCAAGCCGAGCTCTCGGATTCTCTCTCCCCCTGGCTTTGCCTTGTGTGCTTTGGATTGTGTTAGACTTTGCAGAAGTTGCAATCGATTCGGCAGACTCCCTCCCTCTCCCCCCTCCCCCCTGTTTATTTCCGCAATCGCTGCACATTTGCATAGGAACCACGCACAAGGAGGAGGCTGCTGCACACGGGGGCCCAGGCTCAGCCAATGGCAGCCG
>NW_005842244.1:475444-535524 GCF_000455745.1 Alligator sinensis | reverse complement strand
GCAGTGCGAGCTCCCTGCAGGCGGACATGGGGAGGGCGAGGGCCGAGCGCTGCAGCCTGCGGTGCGGATGTCTCCTCCCGAGCTCACCTCACCGCCCCCCCCGCTGCCGCAGTAGGGTGCGCTGGGGCAACCTCAAATGCATTTTACAGGGAAACTGCGATCGGCTACACGCCACCCGCCCAAACCAAACAAAAGGATCTGGGATTGTGCTCAGCCTTAAAACCCCTAGCAGATCCCTCACAGAGCAAGCGCTTGTGCTTCGTGGGGCATAGCAATGCAGGCGTGGAGTAAGTGGCTGCTAAGTGTTTGATTTGTACAGCGCCCCCCGCCCCCAGGAGTGATTTCATCCCAGAGAGGATTTCCTGGCTTTGTGTGTGGTGTACTAGCTTTGGACATGTTTGCAGAAGAGCCCTGTTCTCCACAACTCCTCGCATACCACTTGCTAAACTCAACAGAAAAATCTCCACCAAGAGGGCATAAGAAATAAAAGCAACCGGGCAATTTTCTGTAGTTTTTAACTGTCTTTCCTGATGGGCACAGCTTTGCTAGCAGCAGAAGCTTTGTATTATTAAACCTGGAAACTCTTAAGACATATATGTTGATACTGAAATACAGATCTAGATATGGATAGATCCATTTATCAATCTACCTATTCCTCAGCAGACAGATCTAGTCCTATCTATCTATCTGTTTCCTAACATTTATACCACAGTATGGTTCCTCAGCAGTTAGAGTGATGGGGTACATGGTTACTCCTCATATTGAGCAGTTTTAAATAGACTAGATTACATCTTTAAATATGTCCATGGAAACTAAAGGTAGTGACATTTTTAGTAGAGACCTCTGATATTTCCTGGTGTTTGTTCCCAAATGGTTCTGTTTAGAAAAGCAACAACTGATGATGTCTTCAAATTAAATGAAAACCCTATATTTTCCCCTGAGCCACTTAAATGCATTGTTAAGAGGAACATGATAAGGGACTGTCTACCCTGTTATCGAGAGTACAAAGACTTCTGGAAGGGACAGGGGCAATGATTGCACTGGAGGGAGAACATGCTGGGAATCTGGAAAGGTGGTGAGGCATTAGATGGGTAATCTTGACAAAAATGGTTATTAATGGTTGCATTTTAACATGTAGCGGTAAGAATTCAAGGTCTGATCCTGCAAGGGTTGATGAGCTCAGTGCAAGTATCATTCACTCCCAGCAGGCCCAAGCTTCTCTGATACAGACCACAGGTGCTGACCACTGTTAACTCCAGCAGCAGAAATTAGACTGAGTCGAGGGAGTTCAGCACCGTTCAAGGTTAGGATTTTAAATTTCACTGAAAGCCTCCTGGAGCCATGGATAACCCATGGAACCCCTTAAAATCTTACGTACACAATACAGGAGCAAGGCTAAGATACTCAAAGGGAGTTAGGTGCCATCCTCCTATTTAGGTACCTACATCTCATTAATCAGTGGAAATCAATAGTTAGGCACCTTAATATCCTTGACCTGGGCCTAAATCCTGAGGTCAGAATCAGTAGGAATTGTCCCACAATTAGCTGCATATTATATATCTTTTCTTATTCCAATTAAAATATTCTGTGCATGTGTGTTTGCTTGTGTGCACCATGGGACAGTGAGCTGCTTGTTTAGGACCAGCTTGAGATCACTTCTTCCCTCTATTCTATTGCACTTGCACAATGTGTATTTTAAAAATGCTGAAATTGCCCATCCCAAGGCAGTACTATCTGGAGGTGTTAATTTCTGTGCTTCTAGAAGAAGCAGAAAGTAAAGGAACAGTGTATGAATTCCTTGGGGCAGAGATCGACTTCTTACTGTGTGCGTGCCTGGGACTTAGCACAAGAGAGCCTTGATCCCCAATCAGGCCTCATACCAGTACAGTCATATAAATAAATAATAGCATTCTTACAAAAGTGATGTATGACCCTTACACAATAGGATAAGCCTGGAGTTGGATAAGCCTAGAGGCTCAGCTGTTTTATGTTTTAGATTAAACGATCGCACAAATAGATTTGATGGAAACTTCTAGTGCCAAAATGCTCAGTGAAGATTACTTTGTGCAGGTGAATAATAACTTTTCACGTGAGCATTGTTCTGTCTCTCTCAGGCCTCATCCTCAAGGTATCTGAGCACCAGCGCCCTTATGAAATAGGGCAGAGTTATTATCCCCCTTTCAAAGACTGGCTACTGGCAGAGCGAGAGGCTAAGGCCCAGTTCTTGAAAGGTATTTTGGCACCTAATTCCTAGCCTCTCAATTACCTTCCAGGATCTGAGCCTAAGTAACTTGAGTATGTGAGATATTAGTGGCTAAGCAAAGGATTAAACCCAAGCCTCCAAAGTCCTACGTTAACACCCTGACCATTGGACCATCCTACCTGTTTGTGAAGCTTTTCATTAAACGTTCAATGATCAGATTTTTGTTCCTTATCCCACTGGGAGAAAAAGTGATAATATTGATGCTGGTTTTAATACATCAGTGAAGCATTCCACATATTTATGACATATTTTCCTATGAGCTTATATTTTAGTGCATTGCAATTAATAGAAAGAGAAAATAGTAACTTACAATAACAGAGGCTCAAACTAATGAAAGGAAGAAAAGAGGAATCAGAGAGAAAGATTCCGGAGAACCATCCTTTTCTTTCCTTATTTTATTGTAGATGTTGTAATTTAATAAATAGCATTTTTGTTTAAACAGTACTTTGAAAACAGGATCCAGTTTGAAAACAAAGTGAATGTTCATTATAAACACAATTTTGACTTAACACATTAAAGATGCTTTATTGTCAGGAAAAAATAAATTCTTATAATTTGTACTGGACAAATGCTGAGACACTCCAACTCTATAGCTAGATTGTGTGCAAGGCACTGTACAAATAGAGGCTTTGCCTCAACTTGGTAGGGACCACCATCACATTCATTAAACTGCTACTCTTACAAAGTGAATACACATGTACACAGTAATATACAGAAACACTTAATTTTATGTCATTCCATGGTGTTACTCTCCTATTCTAAAACTGGTGGCAAATAAATGACTCATCTGTGATACTGAGTGATGGAAGTCTACTGTATTGATGTTGCTTTCTTTCCAAATCCAGTATTTAATGTCACAGTATGGCAGAAATATTATATAATTTTGGACGCAATCCTGCACTTCTTTGTAGATTTGCTTGACTGAGGATAGTGGGGTACGGTCAAGTATAAAAATTGTGTTCTGATAGCGAACACCTACTGTAGGGTTTTTTTACACTGAAGGGGTTTTTTGTTGTTCTTTTATACAAGTTGGTTTCCTTTTTGTTGCTATTTGCCACAGCGCATTGAGGGTAGCGTTTCATATCCAGTGTTCACTTACTATTATATCAAAGCTGAAATTCAATACCTGGGGTGAAAATAAGGCTTAGAACTTATTAATTAAACTCCGTAGAATAACATGGCAGCAAGTTGTTTAGAAAAGACGTGCCTAAAATCAGGGCTATAATGCAGGATGCCTCCCAGTGTTAACTACAACATTCATAGCCACCAATTGTTGTTTAAAGCCTAACTGAAATGCTGTCCAGCCGGCATTGCCCATTGAATTTTTCTTTGTGGACAATAAAATATAAAACCAGGAGCTTCACAGTATTTCCTAAATGGGAAAAAATGAGTGACTTGTTTAAACACACAGTTTAGTCACTGTATTTTCCTTTATTATAACTGAATTCTATTGAATACGAGCACTTTTCAGAGACAAACTCAGGCAACTTTGTGCCAAAGGTACAGATTGGCACGAAGCTTCTCAGTACGTTCCCATGTCCGTTTTTTCTCCCTGGTGTTGCGTTTGCTGCATAAAGTTCTTCTACAATCGTTCCTAGAACTCGATCGTGCATGAGGCCTTCATTTTTTAAAACAGTGCATTTTACTGTACGACTTACGTGTCTTAGTAAGGAGTCGAAATATGTGTTGCTAGGAAGCTGATCGTTTTCTCCAAAACAAAGAGAAATTTAAAAAACTGCAATATGAGATCATGAATTTGGTTGATATTTGTCTGTATTTTTCTGCAATTTAAGCGCAATATTTTGAGCCCAGAATCAAAACTCAGCTGCACTGGAGACAGAAAGAGGAGACAGGATTGTATCTACGGTCTCAGTTTTATAAAACCCAACTTTTATTTTTTAAACATTTTAACGAAGCAAATATGTATGATTACATTATTACAACTACTTTTAAATTCTGATTAGCACATTTACATTTTAACACATTTAACTTTATAACTACTCTTGCTTTATAACTCTGAACACTTGCAAAGATCACATCCAAGAAAAGTTATTTGTCCTATATATATATCCTTTTTTCAAAACTGTATAAGAGCTGCTATCAACAAACAGTCTGCATGAAGCATTTGCTAGGTTCTCTTAGCAAACAACTAACTAATACACTTAACTAACACTTCTTACAATTGGCTTTGCCTTCCAGAATGCCTGTAGGTTTTGTATAACATCTAAGCAATGTGTCTGTTTAGGCAGCTGAATTTTTCTGAACACTTTCTTACTGTAATTCAATGGCCTAGTGCAGTGGTTTTCAATCTTTTTTCATTTGCAGACCCCTAAAAAAATTTCAAATGGAGATGTGGACCGCTTTGGAAATTTCAAATGCAGGTACAGACCCCTTTGAATTGTAAGTGTGGGTATTCCCATACTTTTGCTTGATCACAGACATCTTTTGCATACTCTTCAGGCGTAGTCTTTGAACTCCCAGCAGTCTGTGGACCACAGGTAGAAAACCATTGGCCTAGTGCAATGTAACACTTTAGTCGTGGACAACATGGGGATGCAGATGCTGCTTTATTTCATAAAACAGAACTCCTTTTAAAAAAATAAATATGTAACCCCTGCACTTGTAACACTTGCCTTTCTTATGCTGTGCCTGAAACAGCACCATGAAAAAGGTTAGAGCATGATGTCGTTATGGTAAGGGGGTGTTTGTTAACTTCCATACCATGATGGGACCATTTCAGTGACCACCGCAGGAAGACAAGGTTCTTTGGGTGAATCTGATATCTTTTATTAGACCAATTTAAACAGTTGGAAAAAAATTAAGGTGAAATTAATTGAAAAAAATACTGAAATTTCAAACGAATTGAATTTTTCCCCCAACTATTTAAGTTGGTCTAATATAAGATATCAGAATCACCCAAAGAACCTTGTCTGCCGATGTCCTTAGACCAACACGGCTACAACTTTACACCCCAGGGATAACCCCTATACACTTCAAACCTATAGATGGAGATAATGGGATGAAATTGCAGAGGAACAAATGGATCCTTTTTTGCTTTAATTTTGGCTCACGAAAAGCAGGCAGGTGGCAAGGCTGGATGTCATCCTCTGCCAGTTCAGTACACTTGGGAAAAAAATTATTAAAGAGTTGTTCCTGATCTTACAGAACTGGGGTCTTGCTGCAAATCTCCGGGCAGCTTAGTGAGCCACCACGGAATAGGTTTTCTCGGGTAAATGAAAAAAGCAATGCCTGCTGCCCCCCCCCCCCCCAACTCCCCCTCCCAAAAGCAAGAAGCATTTTTTTCCCCCCTTACAGAGATTGTTGTCTTTTCTTCTTTCCCCTCCTCTTCAGACGTAGCTGCTCCTTAAACACAGCAGCTGGAGTAGCCGCAAGCAGCGGCACCCTGAGCCACAGCTGCTCATTTGCGACGTGTCCTGCCCTTAACATCTCTGCAGGCTACAAACCAGCTCCGGGGAAGCGCAGGCAGCGAGGAGGTGCCGCCGGCGCTGGCACCGCCCGGAGCTCCGCAGTCACATGCACCGCGGAGGAGCCCCTCTGCCCTGCCCGGCAATGGGAGGGTCGCGCAGCGCAGCCCCCCGCGGCAAGTAAGAGGCGGGCGCGTGTGCACGCGGGGGCGCGGGGTGCACGTGTGTGCGCGCGTGTCGGGGTGCTGCGGGGCCCGCACACGGTGGGGCCCCCCTTGCCCTCCGCAGCGGAGGGGCAGAGCTGCGGGAAACCCTGCGCTGCGGGCCGGGGAGAAGCGAGAAAGCGCAAGATCCCCCGCGCCTGCTCCGCCGCTTCTCTCTGGGGGCTGCGGGGTGGAAATGCAGGCTCTGGGGGCGCGGGTTAACAAACATTAAATACATTATTCCAGCCAGGTCAACATGAGAAACTTAAAATCCTGGGTTATGCAGCAAACTCAAAGTCTTCACCTTCCTCTTCCTGATTATTCATAGACTGGAAAAGAAAGACAAGCTTTCCTGCTTTTTTTGTTGTTGTTAATTAGCAAGCATGCCTTTTTGGGGGAGGGTCGCACTAGCCCCACTTCTAAGTCATTTGAACATCTCTAGGCTCATCCTTGTGATATCACCCAGAAGTGCTGCGCCCGGGGGCTGTCCTGCGTGAGACAGATTGGGCAGGGAACAAAGCCACGCCAGCAGTGCTAGTTCAGTGCCCGGATCAGATATTTCCCCCAACTCAAGAGCCGGCGCTCAGTTGGTAAGAGGAAGTTTCACCAGAACAAAACGGTCCATTTCAGCTCCTCAAACCTGGTTTCAATGTTGATTTAAACCTCATGTGGTGGGGGGGGGGGAAAATTGTCGGTAGGCTTCCAGCTTGTACCCCCCAAAAGGTTCAGGCCTGGGTTCGAACATCTAGTGACCCTAAAGCGGAGCTGAGGTGCAAGGTGGTGCCTCCTCCCTGATCCGATGACCTCCTACTGTGACAGTTGAATGGGGAAAACAGAGAAGCTCCCTCGAAATGCTGCAAACTTCAAACTGTTTAGTAGGAGAGTGAAAAAAGGTTACAGTAGAAACCAGCTGCTTAGAAGAGCACATGAAGTTACTGTAAGCTCCCTGCCCAAAGCACATCTCAGGGACCTGTTTCACCCTACAGCTGCCCTGGCCTGTCCCCAGGCCCTTTGAGTTTGTGGGCCTGGGGTTGGTGAGACGCAGCCCTTTCTCCATGAGACCCTTTGGGCAGGAGATGACGAGCAAGTTCGATGCCTGCTCAGCAGGTCCCACAGAGTTTGGATGCTGACCTGAAGCAGCCTCCCAGCGGCGGTAGGAGCTCCAGCCAAGCTGGCGGGGGAGGTGGGGGGAGGTTATTACTGTTGCTGGGGAGGCAGTTGTGAGGCTGCAGGTACTGGGGGAGAACGGGAGGGGAGGCAAGAGAAGAAACAGCCCCACAGCTGGAAAAAATGAGGCACTGAAGGTGCCCCCTTCCTCTGGATGGGACTAACAGGGGTGGTGGGTGCCTCCTCAGCACTGCCCAAGCTCCTGGCATTAAAGAAACACGTCCAAAGATTGAAGAGGTGAAGAAACTTTCACTCCTTCCTCCACCCCACAAATGGAAAGCTTCATCACGTGGCTTTTGCTCTGGGTTGTTGCCTATTGAGTCCTGCAGACAGAGATGCTGTAGGGACTTCAGTTGCTTTATACTGGACGCTCCCCCTGCCCCCACTACAGTGAGGACCACACAGTTGCCCGAATCAAGACATTGTGCTTGGAGCAGCAGGTGAGGGAGAACAAAACTGATGCCTCCCAGGAGACCCCTTCCTTCCAGGGAGCCCTGGGCACAAGGGAGTCCTCAACAAAAGTCAATCACAGCCTCCAATCTACATCACAGACCACCCGTGTCCAGCACCTGCTGCCTGTGACAGCCTGGGACCTGCAAAGCAGAGGTGGGGGTCACCTCTGGATCAGGTCCATCAGCATCCTCTCAGCATCCCCAGTGAACTCTCTAGGACCCTCACTCTCTCCAATTGGCTTTAAGGAGAGCAAGGACTAAAGGATCAGGCCCCCAATCTTTCACCAGCCCTTTCTAATCCAGAGCACTGCCAGTCTTCAGCTCCCCCACCCCACAAAACACCCAGGACTGGGATTAAAGTACTCAAACCAAGGACCCAGTCCTGCGGCCATGAAAGCCTATGGCAGAACTGCCATTAACTCCAGTGAGCAGAGAATCGGTGCGGGGTGTAGAAGGGGAGTGCGATGCACTCAGCAGTGCTGCAAACCCTGGGGCTTTCTGCACTGGCTGCCTGGGGGACCCAGCCAGGCTGTGCAAGTCTTGGGCAGCATTGGTCGAAGTATCAAGCACAGATCCCACCTGGAACACGGGCCTTCACCCAGGCCAGAGGGAATGAGCTCCAGAGATCTCCAGTGAAGGGAGGGAAGGAGTCTTACAGGACTCACAGTGTGCCGGCACAGGAGCCACAGGGCAGCAGTGCTCCTGCCATCCACTTCTTGTCTGAGTAAGGAAGCACAGCTTGACCCTAGCAGTGAGCCTGGGTGGGCATGGTTCAGGGAGCAGGGACAGATCTACACCCCTTTGCCTACAGCCTAAACCAAGTAATGGGCTCATCCTGACTTGGCCCATTACTCCAGGCTGGACATACTGGGTTATTGCCATGAGCTTGGTGTCCAGCTCCCGGAAGTAACTGTGTATAAACCAAAAGGTGGGTCTGGAATTGAACACCAGACTCAGTTCACCTTTGTCCACTGGCCCAAGGACAAGCAAGTGGTATCTGAGCTGGGGGCAAGAGTCACTCTTCAGAAATAGCAGGAGAGATGTGGTCGCCCCAGATACCCCAGCCAGTCTCACTGCATGGCTGGTGGCTTCCGTTAGTTGTCGTACAACATTTGTTAGCTGCCTAAGCAGAAAAGGAGAGATTTAAGGACACTCACCCCCTTCTGGGGTGACCTGCCCATGCAGGACAGACGGGCTGTGGTACCTGTGTCAGGTACCAGGACACGTGGAGCGTAGCCCTAACTCTTTCTCTCTCGCTCTCTGAAAGCCCTGCTTTTCCTTAAGATATTACAATTATTACTAAGTGTTATACCAAACAGGGCCTACGCTTCAGTCTCGTGCTGAGTTCAGTCATGGCAGAATCTGGTCCCTGCATACTGGCAGAGACTACAGGCCTCCCCCATACACTTCCACTAGCTCAAATACAGTCTGCATTAGGCCCACCGGCCCTCCTTGATGCTTACTGTGAGTTAAGCACAGTTAATACAGATTTGCCTCTTGCTACATGGGACAGGCTGGCATTTGGAAAGCTGCACACAATAACTTTCTTGTAGGGGACTGCAGTCAAGGATTTCTTTTTCTCTTTTTATGGTGGCCTGTTCACGGGGCCCTAATCCTCTCTAGGAAAGGCTGACACATGCTTTGATTCTTTGCTAGGCCACGTGGTTTTCACTTTCAGCCAACACACACATCACATATACATACACATGTCACACACATACACACATCTCATACACCACATGCACATCATACACATCATATACATGCACACACAACTCACACACACCACACATACACATCACATCACATCACACACAATCACACACATCCATATACATATACATCCATATATAGTCACTTTCTCTCTCTCTCTCCTGTCCAGTCTCGCAGCTTTTCCCCTTCATCCACACACACAGAGTGGAAAAAACTGTTTGATCAGCAGGAGTCAAGTGGATCAGGCTTCTTGAGGCCACCTTCTGTTTTATTTAAATAACCCCTGCAGAGGATAAGGGCTGGGCCAGGAGCAGGACGTCCATGTAACATGAACTGGGCCGTACACAAGCAGCTGAGGGTTTTGGCTTCAGTTTGCAGGCAAATCCCACTTCTCACAGGAACAGGGGAACTGCCCCAAAGACAAAGGGTATGAAAGGGCCACAGTAAACTCGGTGCAAACTCAGCATCAGCACTAAGAAACCCTCCTCTCCAAGCAGCAGTCCCTGCCTGTGCAGGGCCTGGAGAGAGGGGACTTTGATTATTTGGGTGGCTGTTTCATCACCCCTTAGTGGTGAAGTGGGGAACAGCTGTCTCACAGCTTCCTGATAGTTTGCAGTATGAGCCTTGCCAATGCAGTTGACAGGCCTGGAAAGGTTTTCTGGTAATCAAAGCATGGATGCAAGGACACACGTGTTTATTTAAACAGCTCTCTGAACTCTTCACAAGGGGGCAACAGTGCAGCACATCTGTGTGACACCTCCCCTGATCTGAGGACGTCACATGCAGTAATAATCTTTAACCATATAGATTTTCATTCCATATATCTAATCCTAAAATTCTCTCATCAGTCAGAGTACCACCACTTAGAGCAGGGGTGCTCAACCTTTCGGTCCTGTGGCTGGATGAGTGGTGCAAGGCCTGTCCGTGGGCTGGATGAGGCCCCATGTGCCAGAACCAGGCCCTGTGCCTAGTCAGCCCTGCACTCCCAGACTGGGCTCTGGGCTGCTGCTGGCTGGCCACTGCATGCCTGGATCAGCCCTGAGCTGCCTTGGCTCGCCCCTGTGCACCCAGATAGGGCCCTGCACTGCATCTTGCCAGCTTCTGCACACCCATATCAGCCCCACACCATTTTGACTGGCTCCTGCATGCCTGGATCAGCTCTGTGCTATCTCGGTTGGCCCCTGTGCACCTGATCCAGTGCATGAGGCCATGTTATCCACCTTCCAGGCTCCCCACAGTTCCAGAAATGTGGCAGCAAGGGAGCAGCAATTAATGCTGTCACTGCTCCCCGACTGCCAAACTGTCAGACTTATGGATGCAGGCCAGATGACATGGATCTGTGGGCTAGATCTGGCCCCTGGGCCAGGGGTTGACCACCCCTGATTTAGGGCATCAGCATAGCTGCATCCTTATGTGGTATTAGACTTGGTGTGTATAAGGTCAGGTTTCTATTGTATTGCCTTAAGCGGTCAGAAATGGAACTTGGCAGCTAAGATTCTAAGCCACATTTTCTAAACCAGCCCCCTTACTTTGGGGAAAGAAACAGACTGCATGCATGAACAGCTAATTTCTCTGCCCAGGTCTGCAAATGAGGAGTATGTACATACTGGTGACCCTTGCACTTGAAAAGCACACACATGAAAACTGCAAACAATCACCGTGCACTTATGAGCCCCTGTTGTAGACAAGTTCGCTGTTGTACTGGATGCAGTACAAAGAAAAAGAAGCATGGACTCTGTCAAAGAGCTTACAATCTCATTACACCCACAAGGGACTGTTCATAAAACTATAGGCTTGAGACAGTCTTCAAAATGTAGACCATATATTAGTGCAGATACCAGTACTTTCTATGGCATGGGAAGTATATGGTGTACAAAGTAGCTCTGGGTGGTTATGAAATGTTTTGGTGACAAGTGCCAGTTTACCCAGCAAAGATTCGTGGCCTTATCAACAAGTCACTTGCCTTTCCTTTTCCTACAGCAGAAAATCTCTTCTCAGTCCAGCAAAACTAGCTCACACAAGGAATCTTCCTCATTCAAAGCATCTCAATAATGTGCTCGCTGGGCCCTTAGATGGACTAGATCTAATTCATAGCAGAGCCTGTGTTGCTCCAAAGGTTGCACTTTCTCCTCCTTCCCCAAAGGATACAGCAGATTGTGTGAGACTGGGATTTAGAGAAGTTTAAACACTGATGGGAGTTAGAAGATGCACAAATGATTGGAGGCACTCCCAGGCAGGCAGCCATGATGCAGAAGCTTTCAGCTCTGGGTATATCAGCAAAGAGAGGATGTTTTGGGTGGGAACATTTAAAATCGTAACCTAAACCTTACCTGTACTAGTGCTTGTACCAGTTCTTGATAGCTATTGCTTCCGAGTATCTGTGGGACAGTGATTTTGCCCTGCAGCCAGTAGTGTGACTATGGGTGGGTGACTGGGGCATGAGCCCTGGGTGCCACAAGAACAGAGCCATCACTGCTGCTGGCCCAGCTCCTGCAGCTGACCCCAATCACTGCTGTGACCTTCGTTGCCACTACCACCCAGGGCACAAGCTGTCCTGTTATACCTCTGCCTGTATTCATTGTTTTGGGGTAGTTCCTTGCACGCATAAACCACGATGAAGACATTACAATATATTACAGTAATGACTCAAAACACTAAGAGCGCTAGAACAGGGAGAGGGGTCTACAAGCTGTCATGTATGTACATCTATTTATTCAAAATCAAACAAGGTCATTACCCAGGTTTCTATCCCGACTATAAGAAAATCAGACAAGCCTATATGCCCAAACGTAATTGGACAAACAAAATACAATCAAGATTAAGCTCTCTAGAATAGACGTTACCACACCATTTTCTTTACATTTTACTATTGCTTCCTTATATTGTGGTACCCACAGCACAATTTAAATTATTCTAATAACATAAACATTGGAAAGGGGGATAATCTCTCTAGCACTGCAGCATACTCTGGCTTCTTCACCCTAACTTTTACCAGCATAGGTATTTACATGTTCAAAAGGATTTTGGGAACGGGGGAGAGGAAGAAAAGCAATGTTCTCCTGGGAAAATAAAGGACACATTTCTCACTACTAGCAACCTAACTTTTCCAAGGAAACCATCAGCGCTCCTCATTCATCAGTGTCACATTTCAATGGCTGCTCTGTTTGCAATGGATTTGTAATGATTAGAAAAGTTCCAGTGCACTTCAATTAATGCTTAAGTCTTTCTCAAGACTGTTTTTTTATTTATTTAAAGGAAGGATGCTTTTTTCTTGGGGAGGGAGAAAGAATCCCCTAAGGAATCCACAAGTAAATGCTCAATAAAAAGAGAGTTAAACAGGTGATTTAAAGAGAACATACTGATATATGGGGCCAAACTGCCTCTTGGTGTAAATGATCATATTTCCATTGACTTCACATACATACTTATACCGGCTAAGGATAGTGACTATGTGGTCTTAAAATTATAGGATCCTGGCCTACACTTATAGGAAAAGCCCCTAAGTTCGTTGGGCTACTTGGGCGAGTCTGGGTTTCAGGACCTCCCTGCCTGTATTTTCTTTGTAAAGATGTTTTTTCCTAGGTTCAGTTATCTGAAATCCATTTTCCTTTCCTTTATCTTCATCACCTGTTCACTTCCATTAGAAGAAAACTGATCAATGAATGCGGGCTGCAGGATGGTGTGGATCCACTTGAAAAAACACTGCCCATTATTTTCCGGATGGACATCACTACATTTTCATGACTGTAAGAAATCTGTTTCAACGCATACATGCTTGTGCACACACATGCACGCCCACCCACCCACCCACCCATACAGATGACCACTGGTAAAATGACCACAAAACCATCACCACAGATTTGTAAAGAAAGTCAGATTCTATAGATTAGTGTATGATCACAGATTTCTGTGATTATTTTGCTAGTATTCTAGCCTTCATCCTTTGATAACATACCTTAGATATTCTAACCTAACAGAAAACTTTAAATTTATTCCATACAAATACTTCTTACTATTTTACTTGGGTGACTTGCCTGCTATTGGAAATGTTTCATTTGCTAACTAAATAATAATCAACTAACTAAGCGATGGTATTAGTAGAAAGGCCTTGCTGAACACGGCTGTCCATTTTACTTTTACCCGTGTAATATAATAGGACACTAGAGGGCGCCCTTTTAATGTAATTCAATAATGAAGTCCTAACCCATGTAAACAGACACAGCATAATTCTCATGCTGGAGATTTCAGGCACTGTAGCTAGAATTATACTTTGCTGAAACGCCTTCCCTTCCCTGCAAGGTATTATCCATATCTCCAGGGAATTAAGAGTATCCAGAGATTTGATTTACTAGAATATTGATCACATTTTACTACACATCTGAGAACTCCATACAGTTTTAACACTTACTATCATTCACAGAAGGACTTTCCTAAACTGGAATAACAGGGACTCAGCTAGGAAACTGTCTGACTTCCACTATGGAATACAAAACTTGCAAAGTAGTTGCGAATAGGCTGCGGTTTATTTTTAGAGGGAGAAGCCAAGGAAATGCAATCCCATCTGAGCAATCCATAACCTGGTGCTGAACATTCAAACCGCCCCATCCAGAGAAAGCTTTTTCTTCCCTCCTCAGCTATATACACCTCTATGTGACGATTTTTCAGGGCTAAGATTAGGGATCAGTGGTCTAATCCCAAAAGGCTCATGGTAGTTCCAGCAGGACTGGGGTTCATACTTCTAATCTGGTTTTTGCTATTGGCTTCTCATGCAACCAAGAATGTCACTTAAACTTTTGGCACCTCCGTCGAAGTGGACAGTAACACCTCAGAGAAGTACCGTGTGGTTTCATTTGTTAGTGATTAGGAAACGTTTTGAGACCCTCATAAGGACAGTTCCACAACGATTATTAATATACCGTATGCGCGTGGTGCTAGTGGCAGGAAGCCAGGGCTCCGCTGCGCTGGGCAACACAGAACAAAAAAAGGTCCCTTCCCTAAAGAATTTATGGTCTAAGTTTCAGATGAGAGCCAAGAGGTGGAAATGGCAGTGACAGATAGTTAGGCCAGGGGAACACACGGAGGCAGTTCTGAACAGAGTACCACACAGATCATTGCCGACCAGCTGTCTAGCCACTGTCAAGTAATTCATAGGGGTCACCCCATCGGTGGGGCTTAAGGAATCCCTTCAGCTTGCTTTGTATGTTAACCACTCTGAGATTTACCTTGCTGCACATCTTTGAGAAGTCTGCTAGTCCCTTAGACATTTCACATAGAAATCATTGGCTCTGTTTACTCAAAATGCAAGTGCATACTTGCCCCTGACTTCAGAGAGACATCCCTGTTGGTACCTGGAGGCAGAAGGTGCCCTTAAGTTACAGGAGAAAAGAACGTAAATTCAGTAGCTCCATTCCTGAAACCTGATGTTCCTTAGCAGTGAGAAATAGCATGTCCTCAGGCTTTGCTAAATTGCAAACGAGCAATTAATTCTCCAGCACTTGTGCAGAATACTTTAAAAATGGAAAAATGAAAGTCTTCTATTAAAATGAAGCTTGATAGTATGCACCTGCCACTAATGTACTGTACACTGTGTCTTCCACTCATTATAGTGATGATTTGGGTTGAGATCAAGAGTCATATAGTGAAAATCACTTCAACACGTGCCTGTTCATATGCATAAACTCCTGTGTACCAGATGGCAAAATATAATGACATCTTAAACAGCTAATTGCATAAACCTTGTAATGCATTTAATTGCTGAACCAAAGTATGAGTTAATAATTTCCCACTGTATTGCCTGGCTTGAGATTAATCCTCAAGGAAAGTTGTGACAATTCTAACACACTAAAGTTCACCAAGCAGTAATTAAAACTAGCACTTAAATCATTTGACTTTCAAACCCTTAATTATGATGCAGTAGAATCACTTTGTAGAAATCCAACAGTTATGGATAGTTACATGAGTGCCAATATTTCCTCATGTTACTTTTCATGGTGCATCTGACATGATGTATTTCAGGAAGCATGTGGCCAGCCATGCTATTCTCCCAAAACTGACAGTCATCATAATTTTGACACTAATAGCCCTTTAGAACCGTAGGTAAATCAATGACCAGTAATGTAACCTATCATATGTACTAACATAATTAGATCACATGCATTAACATAATGAGTTGTTTTTACAGCGTGCATATTGGACATGTTGGCAACTGATCAATTAGTCACCTGACAATACGTAAGTGTGAACACAGCCACTCTAGGCAATACCAGGGATTGAATCAGGGCCCTCTATAGCTAAAAGCAAATTTCCAGTAATTTGAAGCCTCTTGAGGGGAATGGGCAAATGAGCTAGTTATCCCATGGTGGAAGGGAGCATCACCTGTAGAGTGGTAACTGCCTCTGTACATGCTCTGACTCTGTGGCAGATGAAAGCTCAGAAAGCACAGTAGCTTAGCCCCATGCACCTACCATGATTTAGCTTTCATCTAGCCGTGGGTGAGAGAGTGTACCTGGGCAGCTACTGTGGAATAGCTGATGCACAATAAATCCCTGATGCCTTTTTCTTTACAGTAGTTGGTTTGCCTGCACATAATCTAGCTGAGCCTATTAAAATGACTCCAGGACTGGGGCACGCATAAGTTCTGGGCAAAATAATGGAAAAGTGAATGCAGGATTCAGCTAATAAAGAACAGGAATCTAATGAATGCCACTGAACATGGTTTTATGGAAAATAGGTCTTGTCAAACAAACTCAATTTCAGTCTTTCATTCTGGAGAAATGTGGGCCAGACAAAATTACCATTAGGAAGATACATAATTGGTTGGATAACCACAAGGTAAGTAACTATTAACGGATCAATGTGAGACTGGCAGGAGGTTTTAACTGGGGTCCTACAAGGGTCTGCTCTGGGTCCAGTGTTGTTTAGCATTTTTATTACTGATTTGGAAGGAAGAATAGAGAATATATTGACCAAATCTGCAGACTACACAAAACTGGGAATGCTTGCCAATGTTTTGGAAGACTGGGCTATAGACAACAAAATGCAAATCATTGAAGGCAAATGTAAGGTGCTGCACACAGGAGAGAAAGAACCAAATGTACAAACACCAACTGGGTCGGCTGCACTACCAAGAACTATCTGGAGGGCACGATGGTTCACAAACTCAACGCAAGTCAGCAACATGTTGCTGTTACAAAAAAGCAAATACAATTTGCTTTAACAAAAGCAGTGTGTGCCAGACACAGGAGGTGATTGCACCGCTTTACCCTATGCAGTTTGGGGCATTGTATTTTAAATGTGTACAAGAAGGACACTGAAAACTTGGAGAAGGGACAGGAATGAGCCACAAAACTGATTCAAGGGTGGGGAACATGCCTAGTAATGTGGCACTCCAAGAGCTTAATCTATTGAATATATCAAAAAGAAATTTTAAAGGTGACTTGGTTGTGATTTTTCAGTATTTACATGGGCAGAGAATACCACATTTTCTTGTATGCAACATGCCCCAGAATATAATATGCACCTTGTTTTTGAAAGGCAAAATTAAAAAATCATTCCTTGTAGTAAGTAACTGAGTATCAGCAGCTGGGGAGATGAGCCTGCTTATTTTTCTGCTCTCTGTGGATCCCTGCAGAATTAACTTTCAGTTTTACCCAGATTGGCAGAAACTGTGCTTACCCTAATTCTCACATATAATGTGCACTCCAATATTTAGCAGCCGATTTTTGGGAAAATGTGCATGTTGTATGCAAGAAGATACAGTACTATGTACTACAGTGCTTCTTAATCTAATGGAGAAAGTCACAGCAAGAACGAATGGCTTGAAACTGAAGCCAGACAAATTCAAATTAGAAATCAGGCAAACATTGTTATTAGTAAGGTGACAGAGCACAAAAGCAAATGCCTAAGGAAACTGCTGGATTCTGCATCTCTTGTGTCTTCAACTCAAGATGCTATAGTCAAATACAAGTTATTTGGCTCAACACAAAGGGTTATAATTTAGTGACCAGAGGTCAGTCTAGGTCAGTAGATTGTGATTTGAACTCTACATACATGCAGAGGAATAAGATGAGGGAAAAAAGCCTCCTACTACTCTGTGAACCACCTGGACCTTACATCTCAGCATGCTGGAGTAACCATGTAGTCCTAGAAACTGTTTTAAAAAAATGAAAGCTGAGTTTTTGCACAATCGGACTTGCCAGGAAGGCAATCAAGTAGGACAGCCCCAGTCCAAAGACAGAGTATTTGACACTTCTGCTGGACCTCCATATTGAGCATTAGCTCTGCTGTCCCTCTGAGAAGCAGTAACTCAAATCCTGAGCTTTGCATATCTACTTGCAAGTGGAAGAGAAATCTGTGCATAATCTATGTGTAAAGTCATGTCATTTATATAGATACCAGGGTCTTGGAACAAAAGTGGTCACAAGCAGGGTGCAGGGCAATCTCTTTGTTTTAGGAATCTCTACCCAACACTAATGCCCAACTACCAGAGAGCAATTCTCCCTCAAAAATTGATTTCCATCAGAGATATTATGCAGAGAACAAGAATTTCTGCTGCTCATATACTCCCTCTTCTTAGAATCTTGTATAACCACAACCAACATTTATGATGGTCTTCCAAGAGACTAAAAATGCACCTACTTACTAAGAAAAAGCCTTGGACGACTATCTGTGAATGCAATACTAGATGCTGTTCACTATAACCATTCACCATTCACTATAAACCCAGAACACTAGATATCTCACACCACTTCTTGAGCTCCAATGTATTCTTTGGAGTTGTCCTGAGCATGCACAACTCTGCTAACTTTATTAAACCTGATGAGATTGCAGCCCAAAGGGAAAGCTGAAGGCTAAACACAAAGTAACTGATAGGATAAAAAGCATGGACTTGATTTTCAACGGTGCTTGTCCTGTGGTTTGTTCTATGCAGGAAGTCAGCCTAATGAATCAGTACCTTTAACATCTATGAATTCATTAGCTCATGGCATTTACCTCCCAGGTACCTGCTTGGTATTGCTTTTAAAATTTACAAAGAGGTACAACATTTATAGAGTTCAGTCTTAGTTAAATCAACAAGAATTACAGCTCAAGGAAATTAATTCAGTGATGCAGATAAATGCATTCAGTAGTTTTCCAGTACAGATTAATACCACAGGTTGTGCAATGGTGGAAACTTGACATCTCTTTGTAAATCAGTTTTCTAATAATTTGCTGAAGCTGCACCTTCTCCATCAATACCCTGAAGTTTTGGCCCAGATCCTGGCCTACATCTGTCCTGTCCTCAACATAGCCTGGGAGGTGCAAAGGGAGACCACCTTCTCTAACCGTGAGGCTATTCAACCTTAGGTTTAGTCCCTTTCTGATGTTATTTGAGGTACATTAAATACCATGGTTGTCATACAAGAAAATGGGGATTTCTTTAGAAGAAATCAGAAGTAGAAGTAGCAAATAAAAAGATTTCTTCCACAGCAACAAACAGTTTATTAGCATTTTAATGTTAGTGCAAACACATCTGAAATGCAGGCATTTTGTCAAAAGTAAGCTCAGAGTGTCCTCAATATTATTCCAAATGGTTGCATTACAAGTTCCACATATTGTACATATGAGGAATTTATATTAAACAAACATGGGCCAAACAGAATAGGACCTAATCCAGCAAAGTGATTGAGTACATACTTAGCGTTAAGTGATCTTATGGCTGGTGATAAGATTTCTAGCAATGGATTACATAGACCAAATATCTAGCTAGACCATCTTTAGGACCCAGCTAGAGATAGATCCTGGTGCCATTTGATCTGCAAAGGAGTCATTAGGATTTGCACTGATGAACTCTAAGCAGGTCAGCATTCTCAGTGATGTACATCATTACAATGGGACTACGTATCTGCTTTAAATTAATAACATGCTAAGGTGATTGGTTGGATTAGGGCCTAATTTGAGAAAATCCTCCTTTAATTTTTAAAAACAGAAGACCTCAAATTGAAGTTTTGTGATGTGGAGGAAGCCCATTTACCCATCTGGGGGTGATAATTACTGTCTTATCCTTTTCTTTTAAAATAAAGTGGAGATGTGGGTAGTTGAGCCTCCAAAAGTGGAAATCTAGGAGAGAAAACAAGAATACATTGTAAAACCTGTCTTCTTCTGTTTAAAACATTCTCTTTTACTTCAGAATTCAGGCTACTTACCATTATATCAATGACACATTAAAAGTGTAGAATACCACTTTTTCAATTATACATGTTAACAAGCTAAAATTTGATATGACTGAATACCCCTACACATTGTGTGCTTTAGTATGGATTTTCTCTTATTGCCAAAGTCTACATCTCTCATGTCTTTTCCAAGAAGTAGTAAGTAACCGTCCTAACAATACTAATGCTAATGCATATCCACTAAATGTGAGCAGAATGCTAAATTGTCCTACCTGCCTGGGGCTGTAGGTTATTTCTCATGAAGGAATCAGTCTTCTCTCTTCTTCTCCCCTTTTTTCCTTGGAGAGGTTTTCAGAGCAGAGGGTCAGCCAAAAGATTTTAGGTGTATAGAAATACTTCCCCCAAAGCTGCATCCCTGTTCAAACTACTCTTCTGAAGTGTCCTGGCATCAGAGAACATCAGAAATACATACAGAGAGAAATCAATTGATAGATGGAATAGACAGATTCTGGGAAGAGATCTGGCCTCCAAATTCTATTCTCTTATGGGGACTGGGAGTTTGCCCTCTCCTGCCATGATGCTACGATAGCTCTGTTTAAGCCAGTATAAACTTGGACAACAGAAATAACAGCAAGGGCCAAATTTTCCACTGGTGCAATCTGTATATACAAGATCTGATCATTGATGTCATTTAATTGCCCAAGTTCCCTTTAACCTCAAGATTTTGAGATGCCTAGCATCATATGGGAAAGAACCAATCCACCTGCCATCAGTTCTCAACATAGTTTTCCATCTTTATCTCCACACTGAATTAGATGTCAGTGCAATTAGAACATGATTTGCAACAATAAATAATTTTTCATCGCTTCAGAGCAGGGATACAACCAGTTCTTAAAGACTGGTTTAGCTTATACATCTGTACACTTAACAGGTGTATATTTTTGCTATTACCTACCACTCATCCATCCATATTCTTAATATTAACATTTACCATCATAGTAAAAACCACCCCCTTAGTTATTTAGCCTGTAACCCTTCTGCCAGGCACCGGTCGGGACCAACAAGGGCTGGGTTCAATTTTGGGGTCTAAATATATTTTACGTTGGCTCGAGTCCCCACCCAGACCAGCTGGGAAACACTAAACAAATTACTCGAGTGTCCCACATAAACAACCCCCCCTCGCAAACAATGTAAATGCAGAGAACAAATTTATTACTGAAAACAAAGGCAGAGAAAACAAAGGAGACAATACAATTTAAAACACTGCCAACTACAAGGCATAGTTTATAGATTGCACCCTCTTGGGGAGGCTTCACCCATGCCCAGGCAGTCCAGGACTTGGGGCTCACCCAAAAGGCAATTCCAGGGGCTTGCACCCTTCTTCCTGCCCTTCAGCAATGGGCTGGAGAGGGGGCTTCACTGGAGAGTCCTTTGAGCTGCTCCTTGGGTTCGCTGGTCTGTGGGAAGCTGCTAGACAGCGTGGGTCCTTCCGTGTTGCATGGGGCTCCTCGTTGCTCCCTGCGATGCTTGTAGGGAGATCCCCACTTCCATGTAGTGGCCTTGAGGGGTTATCTGTGGCTCCAGACAGCATGCCACACCCCTAAATTCCTAATCCCAATCCCAGCTCTGCTGGGCAGAAGCTGCAAGAAGAAAACTTCGAAGGAGAGTTCAGGCCTGCCTCACTGGGACTGAACTGGGCAGCAAAAGCCAGCCAGGCCTATACTGCACTGAGGCCTGAACATATAGCCAGGGTTCAGCCATGCAGCTAGCTGCAAAAAGAGCCCCCAAAAAGACCCAGGCCTGGACACCCAATCTCAGCTACACCCCATGCTGGGACAGTACAGTTACAAACCAGAGGGGGCCAGGCCCCTGTAGCCAGTAGCTGCCAAGACTCATTCTGGGGCAGTTTGCTCAGGGATTAATACCCCCAGTGGCATTAACCCACTTAAAAAAAAAAAGAGGAAAGAGGGAAGAAATAGGAGTCTCAAACTCCTATTCCGATGTCTTCACTCTGCACCTGAGGCTTTCCTTTCCTTCAAAAAGCATTTGCTGGCTTCTCAGTGAAGAGCGGGGCAGACCCCCCATGGGGAGCAGGTTTTCGGGCTCCCAATGTCACCGTGCAGCTCTCAGTAGCCCCAGGAGAAAAGAAGAGAGAGCTTCAGTGAGTGGTTCGTATAGACCTGGTGTGACATCACCCAAGCCTTGTCCAATATGGGAGGGCACATTTTCGTCTTTCTCCTAACCAATCTGCCCGAAGAATCCCCTGCTTCCTCTGCCCAGTGAAGGCAGAGGGTTTTACATATTTGGCCCAGATACGGGCCCCAGCTTGCCATGTGCTGAGCACACGGCTAGAACAACGGGGCCATCTTGCCCATATCAATACATAGCCACAAAAAACATGATATACAATCCAGTGTGTGTGGGGGGGTGTCTCAAATACCATATTGTATAATTAATACCGACGTGAACAAAACTCTCATTGTTATTCACCTGGACACTTTTGTCACAGGATGTTACAGAAGAAATTGCTGCTAAGGGATCGGAGAGACCCCTGGGGGGCTTGAAGCCAAAGTGAAGTCATAGGATGAATATGAATTTGTAAAATCTACAGATTTGAACACCGACATTTTAGGAAAGGGGAATAGAAGGAATAGCAACCAAGGAGCCTGATCGCAAATAGGTCTCCTGATCTAGCCACTGCATATGCTTAACAGATGTATTTGCCTATCACCCATCCATCCATATTCTTAATATTTTATTTTCTCACATACAACATGCACCTTTTCCCCAAAAAGTCAGGCCCCCAAAATTGAGTATTAAGTACTCAAAATGTATTAAGTAGGGAGGCTGATTTTCTGCTCAGGACAGAAACACCCGCTTTGATTCCTGCTCCTCAGTACAGCAGCTCTGGCATTACTATTCAGGCAGCTGAGGGAGACAGGGTGCATCTACACGTGCACATTTAGTGTGCAGTAACCAAAATTAATGTGCACTACGGGCGCGCATCTACACATGAATGCCTGAACTGTGCAGTAAATATGGCAACTTATGCTGACTTCAGCATAAATGTGATACCTGCATCATGCAGGTATCAAATTTAAACCTGATTAGTTACTGCGCAGTAACATATGTGTAGATGCCTTACTGCGCAGTAACACTGTGTGTGGACTGACCTGGGACTAACTGTAGTTCTAAATCAGTCCACACACAGCCTTAATGTGCTTTAACACCTGCATGTGTAGATGCTGGCTTATTTCCACTTACTGTGCAGTAATTTACTGCTCAGTAAATTTAAGCGAGCGTAAATGCACATATAGATATGCCCATAGTTGACCTGATGACTCATTGTTCTTCGCTCCAGATGTATTAACAATTGTCTCTCCTTTTTAATGGCCTTGATGTTCTAGTAATCAAGCAATGTTTCTTAGGGCAATTTTGCGGTTTGCTCGCTGTTCCTGGTCTCTCTCCTTTTATTTCAAAGTCTGGGACATTCTTTAACTCTTTCAAAATCATAGATCTATTCATGAAAGCCAGTTTTTAGCAGATGCTAGGGTTTCAGCTTTAGTTAAGCAGGAAAGAGGATAAGTCAGCTGAAGATTATGTTGTGTCCCTGCTCTATGCATTCATAATTCTGGAAATGTTTTTCTTTATTCTGCCTTTCAAAAAAAAGGTGTGTATTATATATCCTAGGGAATGTTATATGCAAGAGAATATGGTATTAATGCTAAATGCCATAGTAACAACTCCAACAACACTCTTCTCTCTTCTTTGCTACCAGGCATGCTTATGTTTTGGCACTTATTTAAGAAAGTTGAGTTCAAAAGTCTGAGAGTGAGAGTACTGTTATAGAAAAGCTGGAGTAGGTTGTGTATGAAGGGTGGATTGTGACAAAGCTCAGGGATATTTTTATTCCATCTCCTAGTCTTCTCATGTCTCTTTCACAGCTACAGCCTTCCTCTGTTGGTTGGCAGTTTCACTGTTTCAGTGAAATGCAACTGAGGTGGAAGGTCATGGTCACAAAGCGAGGTCTCAGATAAAACAAGTCTCATCCTATGTAGTTCTTTCAAAATCAGAAAGAAGACTCATGAACTGGACTCTCTGTTCCACCTGGAAAGAGTATAGTGAATAGCCTAACAGGTTAACATGTTCTTGGGATATTTGTCACCAAGTAGATGACCTGCTGTGTTATGAAGGAACAGGAGGTTCCTCAGGTCATGGGAAATCTCTCTGAGAAAGCTTTGAAAACTTAGGAAGATCATCAGATGGTTTCTGCTCAGCAGTTATCTCCAGGAGCAACATCACCATCTAACAAACAAGAGACGCACCTGTTTTATCTACAGAATAAGATCACCATGAAGCAACATGTATCTCAGGCCATGCCTGGGTCAGTCAGTAGGTCCTTTGAGTTGTGTCCCTTAAGTCTATTCAGAATATAGATAAATCCTTCTTACAAGCAAAAAGAGAATAAATACTTGGAAGTCACAGTCTCAACCAGGTCAAGTTGTCTCAGCCAGATCAAGCTGGTTATTAGAACCCCATTTAGGCATTTGCAGGCAGGATTTTCAAATATGGCTAATGATTTTGACTATCAGATTCTGGATGCTTCATTTGAGAAAGCAACTGCATTTTTGGAAGATGAAGGATTATGACTCCTAAAAATCAGACCTCTTTAAATGACATTACTTTGGAACCCCCAGAATGAAGCACTCAGAAGTCACTAGTCATGTTTGAAAATCTTGACCAGTATTAACGCTTAGATGCTGTTTTCCCTGATGCTTCATGAAAAGAGAAAAATTTTAATTAGAAGCTTGGAATAAATCTTAAAACTTTTTTATTTAATATTTACATTTGAATATATGGGATGCTTAAAGGACTTGATATATCCACACCTTTCTTTAAGATTCCCACCCCCAAATTATCTTATCTTGGCAAGTGAAGCTGCCTTTGCAGTCACACACTATTTTATGTAACGCATACACTATTTTATGCAACTCCCACTGGGGCTATTCACATCTCCATATGTGTATGCAGCTCCCATGAATGTTTCTCAATGGAAGTTAACATATGAGTATGGACATGAGAATAGACCTCTTGCTGTGTCCTTGACTAGATGGTTTTGATGTGGATCCAGGTCACTCACAGCACACGCTGTTGTTACCAGAAATCACTGTACTTCATGTCAGGGAGGGTAAAGAATGGGGATGTGACAGATTACTCTAGATATACCTCATTAAATGCTCTCCCTCTAAAGCATCCTGTTCTCTACCTCTTGAAGACAGGATACCAGGCTAGATGGACCAGTGCTCTGACCCAGTATGGCACTTCTTATATTCTAATGTTTTTTATGTATTCGAACATAGTCTTGTTTTATCCCTCTTATTTTTTTCATGTTTAGGTTGCAAATGGTGATTTCACAGTACTGAGATAAATTTTGCCAAACACACAGATAGGCAAGACTTCTCCAATAAAGGCATAGTTTAATTCTGTGCATTTTCTATTGTTTGCTGTGAAACAATAGCTGCTAAATGCCTTCACAGAAGGAAGGATCATCTTTTGTTTAAACCATGGTTTTTCAGACTCTGTTTCTGGCTCTGTCACAGACTGCCTGGGGTAACTCTGGGGAAACTACTTAGGCAGAGATTTTCAAAACTGCCCAAGGGATTCTGGTGTTTTATTCTCACGAAAATAAATATAAATCCTAAGAAACATTGCAAATCTCAGCTTTAATTTCTCTGTACCTCAGCTTCATACTAATGAAATAGTTATAATAATAATTCCCTCAGGCTGAGGATAAATATTGGTAGTTGCATGGATATTCTGGGTGTACAGACCATATGAATAAACAGATAGATTCATATTATACATCTGCTGTAATGTATGTGGGTTTTGCCTATGCAAATATTAACGTATGTAGAAGCTGATGACACACCTTCCATTGTGAAACTCAGTTTTGTCTAGACTGTATTCTGTACAGTTGAACACTGAACTAACTTCTCTTAACAGTCTTTAATCCCACTCCACTGCCATCTGGGGATTCAGAAACATTGCACCATGACTCATTAGTACCTGATAACCACATGGAATTATTTTATGATCTGAATTAAATATTGAAGGAATCTGCCAAAGGTGGACATAAAGTCTCCTCTATTTGCCTTCAAATAATGGATTTTCTACTTGTCTCTTTCTTGCCTTTAAGGCACACTTTCGAATTCCTCGAGTAATTTTAATGTTTGATCAAAAGAGATGTTAACTGATTTATAGTTTTGGATGCACTAGGGATTTGTGCAAATGTTAATCAAGATATCAGCAGGCAGCACTTCCAGCAGCTAGCTTTTCAGGATTCTGTCTATTCAGTTGACAACTTAGCTTCCCATCCTAACTTCAGCCTTGTAAACCGGCTGCCGATGACCTCAAGAGAGTGAATGTGGTGGGTCATAGAATATGGTGATATAAAAGAGTCTATTTATTTTCCACTCATTCTGGCCTCAATCAGACAAGGTATTTTGTGTGGGCAAGACCCTGCTGGTATGTAGACTCCTACTGAAGTCAAGTGGGGCTTCTGCAGCCTTTTAGGATTAGGCCACATAGAAACACTTATGTTTGAGAAAAAGATACTACCATTTTTATAGAGGGGACTAAGAGGATTGTCTATTATTTATGGTTCCCCAACACTTTCCATGATAAGGGCCAGTTTTCAATACTTATCATTTTGCCAGACATTAACTACTAGAGCTGACATTTTCTGTATTGTGTCCACTGGTTTTGAAACAAGGCCCTAAAATCTGCACAGGGCCATCCTTTTGTGAAGCACTGTACCTTTTGCCATCCTTGCAAAAATCTAACTCAGTTTGGTTACCTAGTTTTGGTTACCCTAAAATTTCTCAGAAGATATCTCTCACAGTTCCTAGCGTTGACTTGACTCTGCATGCATTATCCCCTTACAGCTACCAAGTATGACAAGACTACATATGCACAATAAAACAATCAGGCAGGTGTCCTTTAGCTCACTTGTACAGAGCCAGAGCCAGACTCTATGTATAATGGTCCCTGGCTATTCTGGACTAGCACAAGGCCAGGCACTGGGAATTAAAGCATTCTGTCTCTCCCATGTTTCAATGACCCCTTTGCTGCTATCCCAGTAAGAGAAAGCTATGTCATCCAAATGCAGAAAGAACAACAGCCAGACCTTGAGGGTTAAAATGAAGCACCACTATAGTAGGTTCAGTCAAGGAAACTGAGACTAATGACTGGCAGGAGGCAAAAGATGAGAGCTGAAGAGCAGAGATCAAGGAGGCTAAGTTTTGGAGTGGAGGAAGGAAAGAAAGGCAGGGGAGAGGCGACACAAGGAGACTGGATTGGGTGATGACCTATGAACTGTGAGACTGGGACAAACAGGATGAAGGACTGAGAAATAACGTGGGAGAAGACAGGACAGATCTGATAACCCCAGAACTGCTGGGCATCGTATTCAAGCCATATTTTCACAAGCAGTCACCACTTGTGCATCCTTCATGCACTGAAAAGCCTCAAATCTTATTCCCAGAAGTGCTGAGCAGTCACAACTGGATGTGGACTCTTTGGGAGCTGTGCCTGGAACATATGAAGTGTCATATAATGCTAAGCAGTCTAAGAATCAAGACTTGGGTGTCTCACATCTGGTATTCAAAATTGAGGAGAGACTTTCTACCAGCATCTCTGTGCATTGGTTCATCGTTCCTAAAATGGGGATAATTACACCTGTTTTGAAAGTAAATTCCTCAGTCGTGGGGAAGTCCTCTGATTCTGCAGCAATGAGCATCACAGAAAAACCTATAAGGAAACTAATCATTCTGCCAGCAGTGAGGTCTGGAGTATCCAAAAAGGAGGAGGAGGAAAAGACTTATTGGATATCTGCTCATTCAGTAAGCACTCGCAGTCCCATGCACTAACTAAGGCAGAGGTCCTGCAGAAAGAATATTGTGTGATTATATGGTTAAAGACTGCATCATAACACATATGGCCAAAGAAGCCCAATCAAAGCTATACAGGAAATCTTTAATCTGGCATTTCCTAACTTTGAGTGGTTGACTTCACAATCTTAATAATGCACTTTTGAGACACATCTTGGTTGTGTCCTTTCTGCTTAGTATAAGCATTCAGTTTTACGATTATTCATGGAATCTTAAGAGTTTCTTACACTAAGATCGAGGACATTGACCCTGATTTTACAATGTGCTTGACTCAAATTCACGACGACTATATGCTGAATACCATGAAGTGGTGTAGTAGTGTAATTTAGCTGACACTACAGATGCAGCCATGCATGTTTTTGTAAGTTTGATTCAGTTGGGAAAATTGTCAATACTCAGCCAACCTCCAAATCACACAGCTGTACGTGGTTCAGTTGGTTGCACAAAGAGTTTTGTAAATACTTCATTAGACATAATACTAGATTTCTAATCAAAACATTCACGAATTGGGTGTCACTCTAGAAATCGGGTAATTTCTGAGGAGCATGGCAGGAATCAGGTATTTACTCTATTTACTAATGGTCTGGGATTCCAAGACAGAGGAGAACAAATCTTTTATCAGAACATACCCTTCTGTTCGCACAAGGAAACGCTGAGCTTTCTTCTAGAACTCAATGCAAGTCTGATTCATCTTTGATATGCAATTTGCAAAACCAAAACCAATCTAGTTTTGCTTGCTTCTCTCTTAAAATAGAGATGAGTCCCTGCAAAATCCAGATTTTGTGCTTAAATTTATTATTTTGTAATAAAACAACAATGGTTTAATGCTATTATTTACAGCCCTTGGAGTACGTTAGATACTTCAGTGGACAATCAGAAACACAGGGTCTCTGTCCCAGCAGATAGATGGTTCAACTGCTTGCCTACTCGAAGATGTGGCTTGTTCTAGAGAGCTTTGATAGACTGAAATGTACTTTAAGACCACTCTAAGGTGGAGTAACAAACCATAGAGCAGTGATTCTCAACCAGGGTCCTGTGAGATCCTTTTAAGGGTGCTGTGCAATACTAGCAGTGTTAAGTATGGGAACACCTACACACCATTCACAAGCTAAACCCAGATATTCCCAGTAGGAATGCATAGTGTCAAAAATATTCTGACCTGTTGTGGGCTTTTCAAGTTCTTTGCAACACAAGAATTGCTCTACCATTTCCCTATAGTACAAATAACAAAAAAAAGAGCTGGAATTTTCCGAGAGACGCCTTGAGTCTAATGAGGGGGACTTTCCAATCTAATGGTGCCTTGAATCTAAAATGGGTGAGAACCATTGCAATAGAAAGCAGATGGAGAGAGTCAGGACCATAGTTAAAGCAACAGATTTCTCCTTCTAGCACTATATCTTCAGCACTAAGCTGTTTTAACATTATATCACTACTCGCACCGAACGGAAAGTTGAACGGAAGTGGCTCTCAGTATTAGGGATGTGCGAATTCAGGGACAGCTCCGTTACCCTGCTGCTCATATTCTGAACATTACCTCACTTCACCATCCTTTCCAGTCCATGCATCCAGGCCATAATCTGAGAACATCTAGATCTTGACTGCAATCTGAGGGAGGCTGACATAACTTTTGGAAAAGCATTGACTTTATGTCAAGGAAGCTCAACATGAAGTAATCTAGCTAATGTTCACTTTTGTCTAGAGAATCTCAAGAGAATCAACATGGTTTGGATGAAGAAAGGAAGTAAAAAAAAAAATCACAGGCTATTTCCCCTGTTACCTTGAAGAGCAATGTGTTTACACATTCTGAAGGAATTACCAAAGTAATATGTAGAAGGTTTTTATTTTATCTATTTGGCAATAAATGACCTCAGGGAAAATTTAGCCCATCAGCAGCATATGAAAGCAAGAAAAATCTGTCCTTAGTTGATGAAATCATTATTTTTCATTGAAATAACACACATTTGCATTTAATATAAGTGCAAGGCAAATTTTATGCAAAACCTCCAAGAGAATTCAGTTAAAAGCAGTTATGGATATCTGTAAGTAATGACACTATCACTTTCTCTAAAAGATTTAATTCAGGCCAAGTAGCAACTACTGTATGTCCAAAAGATAATGAATTAAAGCAATGCTTTGGCATATGCCCTTTCTGAAATGTTAGCAGCCTCTCAAGTGACTTGAAAAATAGACCTCAATAAAAGGACAGGAAAATATATGCAATTAAATTAAATCAATAAAGCTGTCCTTGACCAGTGTCCAAATATTTAAAATAACTCCGATTGAATTATGAAAAATCCTTTTCTGATTTTAACTGGATTAGTTTAATAATGTGTGCATCAAAGCTCCATGCTTCTTATTTAAGGAAGTCCACAGAAACAAAAAACAACTAACTGCTCCACCTCCCTTGTCCCAGAACATAATTTTTTTTTCTTTTTGCAAAAAAAAATGACTGAAACATGGGGAAGTTTAGAGGGAAGAGTCTTGTGCTGTTGAGGAGATTGAAAAGAAAACCAAAGTAGAACCGATCAGGAATTTTTGATTAAATGATTTTTCATCCTTCAGAAAACGTAGATTTTTTTAAATCCTGAAACTTTCCCCAGTAATCGATGTATTTCTTCAGAATTTTCAGGAGATTAGCGGCTTCTCAGGTCTACAGTGAAATATCTGGTCAGCAAGGCAGAAACCCTAAGTTAACCAAGTGCCCTGTATGTAGTCCCCTCATTTGGGGCATAAATAAGACAAATTCAATTCCCTGATGTGCCTGAGTCAGGACCTGAGTCCTTTACAGCCCAAGTGAGTATCGTGACCACAGGCCTGTTCTGGGCTCTCTATCCCAATATCCCCTTTTTAGCTGTTCCACTTTGTACAAACACATTAAATATTCATTGGGCCAGTGAGAGAGAGAGAGTCTGTAGTCCAGTGTTTGGCGCACTCAACCAGAAGGTAGGAGACCCAGGTTCAAGTCCCTGCTCTAATGAATATTTAACGAGCTCCACAAAGTAGAACAGCTCCAACAAAAGTGCCTCGCTCCAGAAGAGCCAACGGCCTGGTGCATTCACTTGGAATAAGGAAAAATGGTGGAGCATAGGCTTGAACCCCATGTGCCACATCCCTGGGGAACGCCCAAACAACCAGGCTACTCTTCTCTCCTCAAATTTGCATCTTTTACACAAAAAAAGCCCTTCAGCAGATGTTTGGTTTCCATCCAATGGAGAATGGAAATATTTTTTACATCTTAAAAGTTTCCCAGGGTGTGAAAACCGTTTCACACCCAGCTCTGAAATTAAAAAAAAAGATTTCTCTCCATATATAACAGGATATATATTTGAAAGGTAATTTATTCTACGTGAAAAATATGCAGCAATGGAGAGAAAGGATGGTCTAACAAGTTGGCAGTTTAAGTTCCTGCTCTGCTATAGGTTTCCTAAGTGACCGTTGGCAAATCACTTAGTTTCTGTGTAAACTAGGACTAACAATACTTCTTACTACATCGGGGTATTCTGAGGATAAAAAACATGAGGTGCTCACTTCTTATGGCAATGGTACATGTACGTGCCACAGACTTGCATAAGCAGCCTAAGAAATGAAAGTCCTTCTGAGCAAAAGAAAACTTTAACATTGCAGGTTCTTCTACCCTGACTTTCAAAAATGATCTTAAAAGTAACAAGGCATATTAAGAAAGCTCTTACAGGGCAGGTAGATTTTTGGCATCTTTTTCTGAGAACACCTGCTAGCACAATGCACTCGTGGTGGAATATGTGTGATTTAGTTCCCTGATTTAGTTCCCTGATGCGGGTCCCATTGAAGTGTTTCCATTGACTTCAGTGAGAGTTGGCGTGGGCCCCTGGAGAGGTGCTGAGACACAACGCATCCTTTTATATAGGCCAAACAGCCATGAGATAGCTGTCGCTCTATATCTCTAGCTGCCTGAAATAGATTTAAGCCAGCAACACCTGCAAGATTGAATGTAACATTACTAATTCGACTAGCTCTCCTGCCCCTTGAAGCTATTCTCTTGAATTCATACTGAGAACAGAACATTAGGTTAGTTTAGCCCTGACATTTCAGCCATGAAACATTTAAGACCTATATACTTCAGAAGTAGCTCTGGGAACATAATTCATAATTAGTCATTTGTTCAAAAATTTTGCCGACTCCCTCCCCTCTCCCCTCTCCCCACCCCAACCCCCCCCTTTTTTTTTGGTTTGGGACTTGTCCGCAAATGGATTTTTTTTAAAAGTAGGGCCAAGCTGTGACAGAATAACCTTCCCTGATCAAGAGATATTGCTCCAGGAGAGAATCGTGATGAGTCACAGTTTGCTCCTGGCCTCATTAATTTAGGGGCCAGGATACCAGAAGCAGAATAATTCCCCTTCTGTGCTGGCCCATCTATTCTGGCTGGGGCGTTGTAGAGAATTTGAATTCAAGATTGCTGGCTCTCCGCCCCTGCCAGTCCAACAGGCAGAATACTTGCTTGTCCAAGAAGAAGAATATTTGCCTTTGGAAGGGTTTTTCTGCTCCCCGCTATCTATGACCAGCAGTACAAAAACCTTGTATTTTTTTACTCCTCTGCATCACAGCATAGGCCACAGGACATTTTAGCCCTTCTCCAAAATTATTCATCAAATAATTTCTGCAAACAGTTCCTGATCTGGTTTGATTTGACCCAAATTGCATAAGTATGCCTGCATTTTCCTGAGAAGAATGCTTTAAGTCTTATAATCAGATCTGCAATGCAAATACTCATGATAAGAAATTCAAGCTCATTTTCTACAACTTTGCTTGAAATCCCGTTATGATAAATATTTTTGCTAGCAAACTTGTTTGCTTAAATATTCCAGGGAATGGGATTTAAAAAAAAAAGGGGGGTGGGTATCAGTACAGCCTTAGAGTATATGATTAAAAGTCAGAAGGCCCAACTTTTTTATAGCTCACTCCAGTGCAAAGCCATATAGTGTACCTGCATTTTACTTGTATCTAGTTCTAACACAGGTAAACAGAGTACATCCCAATCAGTAGCATATATATTTTAAAAACAAACACCACAAAGTAGCATATATATTTCAAAAAACAACACCACAAAATGTTTGGAAAATATGTATCTTGAATGCTGGAAAAAGGTAACAGAAAACCAGGCAAATTCTGCCAGCTGTGCTATTCTAAGCTGAAATTTAACCCGCAAATGTATCTAGCTATAACCACTAGATTCAGTATGGATTTGAATAGTCAGGAGAAAAATAGCATCAGTGTCTATCTTCTTTTCTAGCAATGCTTCCATATTTTCTGGGTAAGTTTAAAACTGTCCAAGCTTTTCAGTGATCATAAAACCTCCTAAGGTTCTCAGAAAGGTTCATAAAGACTCCCATGATCATTTAGATAACGACAGGATCCTGGTTTTCTCTGTTTAAAAATGACAAATTCTCTGATTAAAACCCTCCAAATCTGCATTATTCCGTGATTAAAATGAAATGCCACTATATACATCGGTATCAGTTGAACACAATGCTTTATTGATACAGTTACAATTTTAAAGCAATTTGGAAGCCTAATAGTGCCTCAATCACTATAATAAAATACATTCAAAATACCTATACATTTTGGTGTTTAATTTTGGATTTTTTATCATGGAAAATCAGAGCTCCCCATGCCCCCTTCACTAACCAGGGGAATACCCAGCTGTGGCTGCCCACCCCTCCAATTGCTTTCTGGTACTGAGCAGCCTTGATATGCTGGTGCCCTGTCCATGCCATTGCCCCTCACTCCCAACCCACAGCCCCCTGGCCCTGCTGGTACCCCTCACTCCCCACCCACAGCGCCTTACCCCATCCTTGCCTCCCTCAGCCCTGCCAGAAGGGTCCCCCAGCTGCTAGGGCTATGGGGCCAGGGACCTGGGTCAGCAGTCCCCTGTACCTTGCAGAAGTGCCCAAGCCCTGGCTGCTGCCCGTGGGAGGCGGCAGCTGCTGCAGCAGAGAGAAGCCTGGCTCCCCTTCCCCCAGGGTGGCATGGCCCGAGTGGATCCCGTGGAGGGAGCAGGTGTGGGCCACCCACTGAGGGCTCAGGCTCCCTGCCCTGATGTCCTCCCCTTGGGGCCCCTGCAGCCCAGTGGGCAGGACCTGGCATGGCATGGCAGACCAGGTCCAGGTGCCACTGCCATGAACCCAGTGCCACCATGGTGAGGTGCCCTCTGCACCGCCATCCCTGCTGCTGCTGTGTGGGCAGGGGGTGCCTCCCCGTGGCTCCATCTTGGTCCCCGTCCAGGACCTGCAACCATGTATTCTGGCCCCATGCCCCACACTCTGCTCCAGCTGGGCACCAGCCCCAGCCTCGGTCCTGCCCAACTCCCTCCCTCTCTCTCTATGGGGGCCCCAATCCTTCCTCCCACCCGCCAGACTTACCTGCAGGAGCTGCTCTCCAGGCTACCTGTACGTGTGCATGTGCACTTGGTGCCTCCTGCCTGACCGCCCTCCTCCTGCTCCCCCCAGCCCCTTGCAGACTGCAATTCTTCCAGCCTGCAAGGGTAAACCCACCTTAACTCACATTTTTCTCCTTTAAAAGAGAAAATACAGGCTTTTCTTTCCTCCTTAAAAGGAGAAAATCCAGGTTTTTCTCCTTAAAATGAGAAAAATCCATGTTTTACCATGGTGAACAGAAAACCCAGATCCCTGTTTATCTATGAATTCCACCAAATCTGGATTCTAGCCTCAAAGGAAACTAGAGAGAATATAAGACCAGGGGGTGTAGAGCAGCTACAGGTTTTTTTTTCATAGCTGCCTGTAGCACCAAGACAGCCACAGTCTGATATTCCTGGTGTCATGGGGTGCCCTAGTCATGTGCTCCAAGTCGGGTGCTTGGTAGTGTTGTGTCATTAATACAGTCCTATGCCATCTAGGGGATCCTACTGCCCAGAAACCACTACCCTCCACTGACCAGTAAAGTTAACTTTAAGACCACTTTATATGCCAAGAATGGCACATGGCAGTCCAACTGAACTGGGGAGTCTGGACTCAGCTCCATGTGCAAACCTCCCCCTTACTCTGCAGCAAGAGCAACATGCATTGATCCCCAGCAAAGTCAACAGGACTTTGAGTAGCTTTGTCCACATGGATGTAACCACTAAGGTGTACATGACTGTGTTGGTGGGCACAATCTAGCAGAAAGATTTTAGTGAAATTCTGGCTTCCAACCCATGTGGTTTATCTCTAGGATTTTGTTACAAAAAAGACTGAACTGCTTCATCACACACTAGATTAACCTCTCCTTGGACTCCTGACAGAACTCAGTTTTATCTGAACTTTGCATTGAGTTTTTTGGGTTCATTGGACCCTGAAATTCAGAGAGAACCTGGACTGGTTGTAAAACTGACCTTTTTACAGCTATGCTTTGCATCCCCATCATTGTATGGTCTGTCCATGGATCTGGATCCCAAATGTGGAGGAGAATCATGTTACAAAATTTAAACAGAATAAGGCAAGTGCAAAGAAGAGGTCTGCTGCTGCAACTGCTGGAGTAGGAAAATCTGCCTTGACTTGGATGGGAGCAGAACTGAGTCCAAATTGAAAACAGTCCAAGTGACATTAGTTAAACTGACCGGATGACATTTCCAGTATCTGCCAGAAGGCTGAGCAGACTTACAGGCTAATGTGTTTTCCCTGTACATTGCTAAAAATTAAAGTAGTTTACCTACTTTGTAGCAACAGAACCACTTCTTCGTACAATCTCTAACTGTTCACACCCAGAACGTGTAGCCCAAGAGTTGTTTAGCAACAAATGTTGGCACCTGTAATGTTTGTTTTCCATGAGTGACACCAGGAATTTGAACTTACATCTGTTTTGCTCAGTTACGGTGAAACCATCTTAGTAACTGCAGAAAGCAGCCCCCATTTGGACAATACCGGCCAGATCATTTGCAGTTTATAGTGCCTCTGATTTCACTTCACATTCCACATCGGAAATCTGGGAAACCGTGCGAGAAGCACGTGACAAGCCTTGCACAGGCTGGGGCTTGACAACTTGACCTATTCCCAGCTATAAAACTTATATAGAAGTTTTACTAATGTCTTTTATAGTTCATTTGTGAAGGATTGTCCACCTGGTGCCTTATCACAGGCGCTGGAATGAGGCCAGGAGATGGCAACAACATGAACTGCTGTGGGGGATAACAAGGACTCTGTTATGACTGGGAACGTTTGCAGTACTATAAATAACTCTATCAATATTGTGATAATGGCACTTTAAAGAGGTCTATTTTACAAGTGTTGAATGTAAGAGAGACCGCAGCTGTGCTCATTAATTCTGAAGTATGCTCTTCTCTATGTACAATTTGCAGGTGTAACAATAGGAGTGTTGACTCAATGCAGGTCTTGCTAGTGTTTGGATTGAAAAAAAAAGGTCACAGTAGCATGATTAGTTCTTAACAAGTCTTTATTGTATTTGGCAGAGGGAAAGCAAATGATGATCGTTTAATTGAAAACAATAAAAGTAAAATGGAACTTTGTTATGGAATTTAACTATATGTAAATAGCTTCCCCCCCAAAGAGCAAGTACCATAATTGACAGCAGTAGATCTTTTGATAATTAATTGCAGTAAATTATCACTTGGCACAAAGAAGGCATAATTCTAATTAATTTGTAACCTTTCCAGGATAACACTGAATTGAAAATGGCACTGCTGTAATTTTTTTTTCAAGCTAACGTGGAACTGGAGTGCAAAATAATTTGTGCCGTTTTCATATATTTTTCTCTGTTAGATTGCCCAGTTATTTCTCGGAGATCCCTGCATCATATAGCGATAGCCCATTCTGGCTGAAGTTTCTTACTCACAGCGTGCATTTACAAGAGACACTGGCTGAGCAGTAGCGGAGCAATACTGCGCTGTAGTGCGCCACAGCATGGACAGTGCTAATACTCTACTGCGCAGTATCATTAGGCTACTGTGCACTAACGTCATTTAAAAGATGTTTGCTGGCACTACTGTGCAGTAACACTGGTTACTGCACATTTATTTAGTGCTTGTATTAGCAAGTACTAAATAAATGTGCAGTAGCGTCTCATGTAGACGTGCCCACACAGAATTAATCTGCTGGAGAATGTGACAGCATAACTACTTACAAAGATCTGGGACAGTGTTATATTAGAATAGCAAGACCATGATTCAATGATTTAATGATAGGGAAGTGGGAATCTGGACTCCTGGTTTCTCTTCATGGCTCCACCATGAACTACGTTTTAAGTGTAGCAGTAGTCCCTTTCATTGCTGTTTCACCCAGACCAAGTTGTCCAAAGAATCAATGTATTGACATTAGACAGACCAGAGTGTGCTTAGTTAGAGCTACAAGGTCTGTTTGGGCTGATCAGCCTCAGTAAAGGAGCTTGTCGACAAATTACAAGTAAGTCTTATCCTTCCTTCACCGCTGGGGATATGAATACTCTCTCCAGTCTTTGACAATTACAGAGAAGACCTACTTGGTAAATTCCCTCTATGAAAGCAGAATATAGGATGGCCATGGTTAATCATCACCACATCTGATAGCAGAATGGTCCCTACAGGTCACAAAATCGTTGAAAGCAGGAAGCTACAGGACCACCAATGGGTGGAGATGTCCTTCCTTCCGTACTAATTGTGTATGTTGATTCTACAACGAAGCTTGTAGGTTCATGGGATCAAGGTCAAGATTTAGGTCCTTCTGAGTGTCACACAAGCTGCTTAACTAACTTCACTGCAGCTTTTCCTTCTGTTCAGCAGAGATAATATTTATTGGCTTCACAGTTGAGTTGTGAGAATAAATTAACGTTGGACACATGCTTTAAGATCCTTAGAAAAGACATAGTAAATAAGTGCAAGTGTTAAATCAAATTGTCTGTCAAAGATACAATTAAACTAGATGACCTATCAAAGATGAGAACATGTATAGTGAACAGGTCTCTAGATTCTGTAATGTCAGCTACATTGGTTTCTTCCTCCTTTGTTGATTACTGTTAGCCTTGATAATGATCTCAAAGATGATATTAGCAGCCTAACTTGTACTATGCTTTAATCTTGATTGCAACAGATCAAGGCTTGATTTAATTGCTCTACAATTAATTAGAAATGAGGCATAACCCCACATTTTCACTCTAAATTGAGGATCCATTTATATTCATTTGGAGCTCATGGTGGAACAAATCGTTAAGCTATAAAAGATTACAACTGGCTAGAATTAAAGTCAAGCCGATTCATTAACCCAAATGGTGGCCCAGAGATTACTGACACAGTATTGCTGGTCTGCTGATCAAAGGATCAAGGGAGACATGACCAGATGACCCTAATTGAAACAATCTCCACTGAATTTTGTAAATGGATGAACTTGAAAGGACTAAGAAGATATTCACTAACTTCTGTCAACACGGAAAATAAATTGGTTGTAGTAGCTTTACTGTATAAAAGCTGTAAGGGAGAAAAAAGAATACAAAAAGATAATGGCACTATTTTAAGCAAAGCATAAAACAAAAATATTTCTTATTAACTCATGTAGGATAGCTTATCTGAATTGTTTGTAGCTGCCTTTTATAGCTGTTGAAACATGTGGAATTTATAGCCAAAAACCTCATTGTGACTGCCCTATCAATGACCTCATCACACCTGACCTATAGGGAGAATCCTCTCTTGGGGTTTTCCAATAAATCCGTCTGCATGCAAAACTTCTCTCTAGAAAACTTGCCAGTTGGGTTGAATTAGGGATGACAGTTTTACTGTGTGAGCTACTGTTCACCAGGGACTGAGCAGAAATCACCTACTTTATTCTACATTTCAAGATGAACGCATCCCTTATCCCATGTAGTGAAAGGACAGATTTTAAACTCACCAAATGTCCCAGGTTATGAGCTCTGAATTCTGCATAAAGGGGAGGAGGTATAGCTGCATGGTTCAAGTACTATTAAGAAATGTGAATTCAGTTTGTTTCAAATTTTAAAGAGTAATAGGTTTAAAAATTAGAAATGAACTGAACTGTGACTTGTTTTGAAAGGCTGGTATAGGCATCAGTAGAACTGTGTATATCCCTCTGTGGAAAATAGAGCAACTGAACATAAGAACTTCTTGAAGACAGGGGCTATAATTCTTGTCATGAAGCGGGAAGAATTGGATGCAGATAACTAGTGATGGACAAACTTCAAAAGGTTCATGGCTTGTGCTTGGTTCGGATAAGCGTCCATAAGCTTTGATGCATATCCAAAGCTTATCAGAAGCTTCTGTGCCTGTAAATATTGGGATGGAAATCATGCAAGAACAGGCTCTCTCATGAGATTTTTCTTTTTCTTATTTTGGACAAGTATTTTCCAGTCATGCTTGAAATACAACAATAATAGTGATAAATAATGCTTGGTGGTTAAAGAGCGCTTTACATCTACAAACACAGACAAATGCATGAAAGATTGCTCCTCTTGATATGTTTTGGATTCTTTTTTCTGGAACCACAAAGAACAAGATAAAAATATTTGGGGAGAATAGATGACCCAGATATTTTGAATCTCTAGTAAGAGCAGAATCATGCTGACTTTGGGCACTTTTTTACTGTATCAGTACTGATGCAATTGCTTCCACAGAGAATATTAAAAAAAACCATACAGGTATAAGGTAAACAAGAACTCGTCTATACAACAAGAATAACGATAACTCATTAGACCAAGAGACAGACACAGGTAGAGAAAGAAAGAGACTGAGATTGTGTAAGTCATCTTTGTGATAATACCAACAGAATTCTATCAATGTAAAACCGACTAAAAAGTGCATCAGAATTTGTATTAAATGTACATTTTTTTTTTCATACAGAATATAGAAATACCTTCTTTACAAATACAAAACAAGACTTTTTTCCCCAAATTGGCACAGGGGAAAAAACCCTTGTTTTATAATCTCACTAAATACATTGTCTATCATTAAACTGGCACCGAGCCTAGAGGTACTGCAATACCAGGTCAGCACCTGGGGGGCCAGAGCCAGCCCTGACACCCTCCCCTTGATCTTAGCCAAAACCAAAAGGACAGCTTAGTGCAGCCCATCTAAATAAGACATACTGTACTGCCCATTAAGTGCAGCCCTCCTCAGCGCTGACTCTTTTCCAAGTCATAGTGAGCCACAACATTGCAAATATTCAAATGCTTGGTGAGCACTAATTCAACAACTTTAAAATAATTTAAAATCATTTAATACGTTCACTATTAATTGAAAAAAAATACAATACAATTAACTTGTAAATCAACAGCTCTTTAAATCATTCCAGAGAATGGCAAATTATGCCCTGACTTTGCATGGTGCCCAGGGAGAGGGAGCCCAAGGGGCCTCCCTCTGGTCTTGCCTCTCTGAGGAATGAGTAGCAAACTCAGACTGAATCCAAGGAAAACCACAGATTGCTCCAATGGAGAAAGATATGTGGATGGAACATGACGCTAGCCCTTCCCTCCTCTTGCAGTGGTTGATGACCTGATCCAACGAACAGTGCAGTTCAGAGGTGGATCTGGGAGGGGGGACATACACTGGTATACTTGCACCCCACTTTGATTCCTGGTCCACCCCAAGTTTAAAACCAACTGTCTGGCAATGGTAGCAGCATTTCTAGTCTGGCAGTGCTGAAGGAGTCACCTGACTTTATGACTTACAATAATCCACCTGATCCCTTCTAAACTCTTTATTCCATAGGTGTTAACAATCCTCTCCTTTTTAATGCTCGTGATGTTCCACTTTATCAAGCTATCCTTTATTCTGCAATTTGCTATCTGTCAGCTGCTCCTGGTAAGAAAGTTCCTATTTCACAGCACAGCAGATTATTTGTCACTCATTCCAATGAAGTTATATTTGTTTTTGCTTCAATTTTAAACAGCCCTAGCATCCAAACATATTAGTAAAGCTTCTAGTTTATTTTTAACTGGAAACAAATCTGTGCTGTTTTATATGTGACAACGCACCTCATCATCTGCACCCCCATTTTCAAAATTCCATATCTACCCATGGTAGAGTCAATGGTAATATTTCTATTGACTTCAGTGGGAGTTAGCTAACTTTTTATGAATTATCCTAAGTAATGTTGAAACTTGCCTAAAAAAAAGTAACTCCAAATCCACATTTTATCATGATTTAAATGGAACATCACTAATATATAGACATATATATAGAGAGAGGATGTTTCATTTTAATCATGGAAACATGTGGATTTGGGGTTACTTTTTAAACTGAAAATTGGGGATTGTTTTAAATTAGAGAAAATCTGGATCCCTGGTAATGACCGTACTATTACCGACTAGCCCCTAAAGCAATGTACAATTCTGGCAGCATGTGACTTCCTTTTAAGTTCTGGAATTCAATTCAACCTAGTTTTAGACTTGAATAAGTAGTCCCATTTCTTCCTTTTAGAAAGATCACAAAAGTTATTACTGGACAAACACTTTTCTGCCCCCAAAGCTGCAAGGATTTGGTTCATTCACTCATATTTTTAAAGCATATATGAAGCCACAAGGAAATCTATAACATATCATTCAATCAATTTGTTGGTGTAAGTCCCTCTCAACTTTTCTTTTTCCCAGGACTGTCAAAGTAAGGGGTCCGCAGAAACCCATTTTGTTTAGACTCAATCTAGAGTCTTATGATAGGTTAGTAGTGGCGAGCACTTGCCTTTCTATAGTCAAAGGGGATAATTTCTTTGCCACCTGTGGTCAAAGTGATCCCTACTAGGATTCTCTCCAATCCTAGACTCACAGATAGTATAAAGAGCAAGATAGCCTTGGTCTTCAGCTGATGAATCATTTGTACCCACATCTTTAGGATTCAGACCATTGCAATCTCTTCCATCTGCCATCCAAAATAACACTTTACCTCTCAGCTCCATGGGTAAAGTGCATGGAAGCGAAGTGCAAGGCAATTTCAAGGCAATTGAAATTTCAAATTCAAAGATTCAATTCAAAATTGAATTGAATTTCAATTGGTGCATCTTTTCTTTTGGAATTTAATCTCACTGACTGTCTTCATGAACTCAAACCAATCCCTTTTAAAGTGAGATGAAAAATGTATCTCAGTTTCAATAGCTGCAGAATCTTCTTGTCATGTGGGGCCAGATTCTGTTCCAGTTGGGAGACACCCAGGTGGATTTAGGTCCCTAATAATTGTGATGCTATTCCACTCTGCTCAAGTCCCTACAAAAACTAATGCAAAAGATGTGTGGATCCTCCTGTTCCTTGCTGCTTGTTGTAACATAATCTTAAAGTGGCTGCATCTAACAAATGTGATGGGTTTTGTATGGTGCATACTATTACAGGGCAAACCCAACCATCTTATTTCACATATGCCATCAAAGAGTTGTGAGATGATCATTCTGTGTCACTCAACATGAGTCAGAATGCAGCTGGCTGTAATCTTTAATTCCTCCAAAAATTAACCCAGTGTTTGAGATTTTCTCAAACTATTAATTTAGTTTCTTAAAAAGAGAAAAAGAGGGAGAGTTTGAAAATGCAGGTGCAGAATGTTTGTAATGAATTGAGCCCCCCCCTGCTTTTCACAAAATCGAAAGATGGACAGGGATACTCCCTTCTGCTCACCAAAAAGAACCAGCAGATGTTCACAGCTGGAATTCCTGGCAACTCTTTTATTGCTTAAGGCCTGGAGTTTCCAGGCATCATTACTGAAGGCCCTGTTTCATACAAAATCAAGAGCCATGGCCAGATGCATAAGATTGGATCAGGGTGTGGGAGGTAAAGAAAGTCCAAGAATGGAGCTCTGCAACTATACACCCCAGCGTTTTGTTTTTTTACCAGCTGGACCTTACTATCTTATGTGTGAGACAAGCTGCACCGCTTTCACAAGGTGGTTGTATCTTTGCGTGCAAAACATCCAGTTGCCACAATGATAAGGAAATGGGCAGGCTGCGTTTCAAAGCATGTGCTCTGAGTACTTTCTCTTTCACATGCACCACATGAGTCATTGTGATTGTCACCTGACTTGTAAAGTGCTGTATCAGAAGTAAAGATATACAGAGAGAGGAATCTAAACAGGAAAACAAATAAGATCCAGCTGTTGTTTTAAGAGAAGTGAGTAAAAAATACTGAGTGGGCAAATCTGCACGAGATGTTTACTGTGGAGCTGACTAATTAGCGCCACAGTAAATGTCTCGGTGTGTACATGTGTACCTCTATTAGGTTGCAGGAAACTAATAAACTCTACAGCAGGGTAGTACTTGCAAATAGAAGTACTACCCTGCTGCCGAGTATTTTTGTGTGCAGAAGTGCACATGTAGACACTGACTCAGCTGGCTGGGGCATGAGGGTGCTTCAGTGTGTGGGCTGCCTGCTAGCTAGCCCTGCAATGAAGCATCCTCGTGCCCCAGCCAGCCCCTCCGCAGCTGGCATGCTGATTCCCTGGAGCCTGCTGCCAGCCACGGCTGATCCGACTAGGCTCCACGTGTTGTGCCTGAATAAGCTCTGGTGCTGATTGCTCTGGAGCTTTTTGCTCCCAGGTGCATGCTCAAACAGTGCACCTGGGAGCAAAAAAACTCCAGAGCAATAAGCTCCAGAGTGTATTCATGTGCACTAACTGCACGTGTGGATGTGTCCAGTGTATCACAGTTTTGAAGGTTTAAATGATAGACTATTTTACTAAAAGTACAATTTTAAAAAGATAAGGGGTATCAATAATCACATACAATTTAGTTCTTTTTCATCATCGCTATCAGCTTACCCCAGAAATACCCTAACATTTAAAAAAATATTCTTTAATTTCCATCAAATTTTAAAAAATGCTTGGATGTGCACTGGGGAATTTCTGAAAAATCTGGCCGTATATTTTAGCATCTACATGTAGACTTATGAGCCTACTTGCTTTTTGCTCATGAAGGTCTAATGGGCCAGAGTATTAAAATGCATATGGAAGAAGCAATTAGAAAACAGTTTTTAAAGTAGTGTAAACAAACACAGCACTATCATGCGGCTTTCTCTGTTTTGCAGAGAAAATTGTAACAAGTTTGTGGGGGCCAAGATCTCATGATCTCCCTGCATTGCACATCCACTGGACATGTAGTTAGAGTCAGGCAAATCCCAGCTTTTCCTGGCACTTGAGGTAAAGGAGGATCTCAATTAGCTGTCAGTAATAGAGGGCCAACTTCATACTGGAGGAGGTCTGACTGCATCTGAGTGGACAACAGATGAACCGGTAAGTTAAATGTTCTCCTGGCAATATGCAGACCTCTTTACAAAGTAAATCACTTCAGGAACATTTAAAGTTATTCTTGAAACAAATGTGTATTCACTACATGGCTCTCAGAGCTGTACATAACACACTATGGCACTACAATCTATACTACCTGTCAGACATCTAAGTGGAATCATATTCCACCTTGTTGTCTCCCTAAAAAATGTGAATGCAAAAGGGAGGTGTGCCATGCTTGTTGCTTTTTGTGACTTCAATTGCAAAAGGCATGAAGGTGCTTTACAGAAGTAGATGCGTTAGCAGTTTTCCAGGGACTTGAACAGGGATAGAATAGGATTGTGCTTAGGTATCTAAGTAGTACTTAGATACCTCACAGGTGAAAAAGGATCTGCAGCTAAAATGTTACGTAAGGTGTATGTAAAATATGACCTATATTAAACGTGTTATGATTGACTTCATGAACTTACACTAGATTTAGTGAGGGGAAGCCTGGTCTGGTGGCCAGGGAAGAATGGGGATCACAAGGCCCACGTTCTGTTCACATGTCCGTAACATATTTGTTATGGGAACCATGAGCAATTCACTTAGGACACGATATTAAAGTTATTTAGGTGCCAACTCAAACTAATTTCAACTGATTCACCGACCTTTAAGTCAACTGGAGTAAAACAGCTAAATAACTTTAAAATTGTGCTCTGACCCTCCTTACAGCTCAGTTTTCCTAACTGTAAAAAGGAGATAATACTGAAATAATATAGGGAGTATTTTCAGTATTATCCCCAGTCTACCTTTGATATCTCTGGATGGGGGCTGCCGTTAGTGAAAAGTGAAATCTTAACATGAACTGACAGCTTACAGTTACACTGAGCATGTACCAGACCGAATGGTTTCTGTTGACCCCAACAGTTTACAGTGCCAAACATAAAGTGGAAACTTGAAATTATTTACAAAAAATTAATTGCTTAAGCCTGTCCACTGATCAGCTGTTTCTCTACTCCTGCTTCATTGTTTCCTAGTGCTTCTATGACTCCAAGACCCTACTGAATAAGCAACCTAGCTTTAATCCACACCAAGCTCCCAGTAGCTATTGTGCCAGGAGAGGAGTGTCTTTTGCAGCTGTGCCGACAGAGGAGAAAACTGCCTGTTCCCCTGCATTGCTCAAGTCACACACACAACGCCGCAGCAGGATAGGCACCGAGCGGGGTGTTTCCACCGTTGTGCTCCAGTACTGTCAGTTGCCCGTCTCTCCCAGTAGATGATGCTAAAGTGCGATTATTTTGAGCAACTTTAAGGAATTTGAGCTGTTTAAGGGAAGAATGAAACAAAATAGGGCATGTTAATTAAATAGCTCATTAGAAGTGATTCTTTTTGACAGACAGGTAAGACCTATACTGAAAATCAGGGACCCACAGTTCAAATCCCTTGTAAAAGTAGCAGGATCAGTCCCTCAGGATGCTGTAAGAAACACCCCCAGTCTCAAACCTGAACGTACTTCGGTGTTTTCACAGACCTTAGCTCAGAAGCGCAAGCTCAGTGTGGGGATATTGTTCAGCAATCTCACCATCTTTTCATGCGATTTTTCCTGTCATCAGAAGAGCTCTGCCTAAATCAGAATGACTCGCTGACATTTTGGTAAGCTCGGGCCTCGGAGCTGCAACTCCATGGCTGTAAAAGTCTCTATTTAATACCTGGCAGACGACTCTCCCACGCTCAGTGTGATCAGCCCTCAGAGCACAAATCATTTGCAATGAAAGATCCTGCAAGAAGGGCCTCTACTTTCTAGATACGTTTCGAACAGACCTACTTGTAACGACAGAAGGAAGAAATGTATCCGTGCAGGTTTCCAAGCTAAGCGGGTATTTCATTTTGTCAAGGATTTGGGGGGTTGGTAGAAATGGATCCTGTGCTGAGGAGGCTGGCCCTAAATGTCCACTCCCTCAGAGTCTGCGGGGGGTTAGTGGAGTTTGGACGCCTCGCTAATTCTGCGAGTTGGTTTGTAGGCTTATAATGCAAACAAAACGAACTAAAGTTCAGTTCAAGTCCTCAGGCTTCTTATTAAAACAAATATTGAATAAACTCAATATATTTTAGCATGAAAAATATGCTAGTATTTGCTGCAAGCGTGTTGCTGTTTGTATTCTTTTAGCTAAGAAAAAAAAAAGCTTACAATCCAAAAACAAATTTGTTCCTTTTGCCCTCAACATTTGCCCACTTTGGAGCTTATTTTGTATAAACACATGCACACATACTTTGCTTTTAAACTTCCAAGTTAATCTCTAACTGATTATGAATATCTATGCATGCTTACAGATAATCCTTGACCAAGCAAGACAAAGGCTGGAACAGGAAAAAGAAGGGCAGAGATGTGAAGTGATGCCCCATGGCTCCCCAGCAGATGAAAGGCACATCAGAAACAGAATCCAGGTCACCTCATTCACAGTCCACTGCCATGTCCACTGGCCCACGCTGCTGCTATACTGCCGCACTGGTCTGGTTTGACGTACATTGGAACTATGACATAAACACGCCAGTTCTCTATGCTATGCTATAGATGCAACCATAAGGTTTCCTTGCTACTAGTTGACCCTTTCTGCTGTTAGAGATATGTATTTGGACACTTGGAAATACTGAGGAGTATGACATCCCTGTTTTCTTTAAGGCAACTGAAGAATGCAGCATGTGTGAACTGTAACTCAGGTGCCTGGAATGAACTTCCAAGAGCTTTATAATCACTTTCCTAATACAGATTGAAAAAAAAAAAACCCCAAAGGATACAACAAATGATACATTTCAAAAAGAATATTGCTCTTAGGCGGGTACTAACAAGGCTAAAAGACTCTGGTATCCAAAAGAGGATTCTTCCCCGTACTAGGAGGAAGCCCTGCAGAGATTGTCAAATAAGTGAGTAGTATTTTCACGACGTGCCCTAAGAGGATGCTCGCATGCTCTGTTCAGGGTGCAGTGCCAGTCTTCTTTCTAGTTTAAATCAGAAACAACATTTTTTGTAAAGTTGCTTTTAGGACTTGACATTCACTACGGGCCAAATTCTTCTCTGATTTGCACCATATGCAGTCTAACAGAGATAAATGGACGTACGCAGGTTATTAGGCAGAACGACACTGGCCCTTTGAGTCCCACATGCTGTCCACATGCTGCTTACTCTTTGTTGAAGGGCACTCAGGCAAAGTGGTCCCCACTCCACAACTCTGAAGTGCATTCCTCCCAAAGCCTGCCCCTTCCTATTTTACCCATCCAAGATGAGGCCCGTTAGAAGAGGAAGCCAAAGGCACAAAAGATGCGTCGCCCCTTGAAATCCATCCCCTTTCTCCCCCTCTCACCTCCAAATCCGTCCACCCCACTAAATGCTTCCATCCTTGGAGTCTCTTCACTGCACAGTTTGAGCAGCAGCTGCCTCAGTTTCCTTCAAGTGGTCTCTTTTTCGAGTGCATATTCAGGAGTTCCCACCTCTCCCCTCTTGAGCTTTGTCTTAAAGCGATTCAGTCTGATGCAGAAACTTCACTGCCTGGGAAACTTGCCTATGAATTGCTTTTGTGTGTAGCTCCCATGAATTGCTTTTGTGTGTAGCTCCCATCCCTGCTGGCAGGGCTGAAGAGAAGTCAACAGCCAGCTTTGCTCACCAGAAGGTGCAGGCCAAGATCCCTTGAACTGATATTTGTTCCTTAGGGGCTTGCCAGAAAAGCATGAACAATGAGAGCTCCATAAAGTCTCTTGCCCTACTGGGTGAAATAGTAAGAGAAGATGTTATCCAGGGCACAATTCTTCCTGTAGATCCCCCAACAGGATTTGAGACATCCCTTTGGGTTTTGTGGGTGACACCTCCCTTCTGCTCCCCTGCCAAGACATGCCTTTCGCAGTGTCATTACTAAAGGGCTATCACTGCTTTTTTGGAAACCTAAGTCATTGGTTTTCAAACTTTTGGCCCTGCTGGCTGGATGAGTTGTGGGGTTGGTTGTGTGGTAAACACCCGGACTAGGCCCAGCACTGCATGCCTGTATCCCACATCACACCACCCAAATCGGGCTCATGTGTCTTAAACCTGCTTCATGACATCCAGATCAGGCCTGGAGCATCTGGATCCTACCTTAGGGTACTTGAATTGCACCTTGCATGTCCAGATCCTGCCTCATGCCACCCAGATTGGACCCTGTAGACCAGATCAAACCCTGTGCAGCAGGATTTTGCCTTATGTTGTCTCAGACCCTCATGCCTGATATAGTGCACAGGGACATGCTATCTGGCCTGCAGGGCTCCCCATTGGTCTGGAAATTTGGCCTCTGGAGAGCAGCAATTAATGTTGCCACTACCTCCACACGTGGGGAGCCCTGAAGGCCAGATGGCATAGCTCTGTGGCCTGGATGTGGCTCATAGGCTGAGGGTTGAGCACCCCTGTTTTCACTCAACTGAAACCGTGCCGGCTGAGGAAACCTATGAGAGGGAAATAAGAACTGGAACAACAACTTTGAACACCAGGGAGGGAGGGAGGGAGGGTCAGCAAGCAGCCAGGAAGTGAAGGGGCATTTTCCTCAATGGTCAGATCAGAAATAGAGCTGGTGAAAAAATTAAAGACATTTTTGGTGTGTTTTTTTTTTTTTTTTTGCCAAGAATGTCTCTTTTCACTGCAAAATTCCAAAATGTGAAGTTTTTTTGACCAACTGCACCAGGTTTGACTGTGTAGTTTTGCAAAGAGTTTAGACAACAGGATGGTTTGTATAGGGATGATCCTGCTGTAGGCAGAGGGTTGGACTAGAAGATCTCTGAAGGTCACTTCCAGCCATACTTCCCTATGAGTCTGTGATACAGAAGCTGGGTCATTTCACAAACTTGGGGTCTTTTTGACACAGAGTCTAAACCAGAAAACAAAATGGTTCTGGATCCGGAGCTTTCTAAATAGCATCATATTCCAGATTTCTAGGATTGGACATCTCTACCATATTCCTGAAAACCTCCTTTTTAAAGGAGCATATTATAGTAAGTAAATTGCTTTAGACAATGTGTGTGTTTAAAGTAATATTCATGAGACAAGAGGATCACTGGACTTTATCTCAGACTACGACCATGCTGTTTTTCCCCCTTTATTTCTGGAGGTAACTCTTATTGGTAAAAGTCAATATTTGCTGTATTTTGCAATGTAAAATACTTGTCATTCCTGAGCACTAGAACAATATTCCATTGAATTGCTCTGGTGTACTGGACTAGTTGCACAGATGTCCTCTTTTCCTGAGCCAGATGTACAGAGCGCTGCTTCCAGCTTAGCCCAAACTGGAACATGTTGACAGAATAACATAACTGAGACCAGACATATTGCATTTTACACTAAAGGTCACACAAAAAGCACAGGCTGCACATAGCATGAGCTGTTTTACATAAACATCCATTTGGTTCAGCTTTGGTACATGGATTACTGGAGGAATGTTTGGGGAGGACACGCTGAAAAGCAGTTCAACAGATAAAACCTTCACTCAAGGAATTACTCCGGAGCTTGTAGGCTCTTATTAGAACAAGTGCGAGATGCTGCCCTTTTCAAGGTGGCAACAGGAAAAGTCTGATGGAAGTAGATTTGAGCAGGATACTTTAAGAAGGATGGAGACATTTTGTGATGAAAGGATTTCTGAAATTTTTCTTTCATGGCTCAGTGCTTTTAATTCAGCCACATTCTTACCTAGTCAAAAAAAGCCTTTACCACCTGCAAACTGAGAATAATAACAGTAATAAAAAACCAAAACAAAACAAATTAGATAATTAAGAACGGTGACAAGCTGATCTACAGGGAAAGACAGGTATCCTAAAAATCAGATTCTGCCATCAGTTGCATCTTCACAATCCCTTGGCCTCAAGGGGTGCGTCCAGATGCTGGCCCCAGCTTCCCCTACCCCATCCAGGTCAATTTGCCACAGCTGGGCTGTGCGTGCAGGGGTATGCCCTGGGACAAAAAGCAGCGGCACAAAGATCTTAGAAGAAGAAGTTAAAGAAGTTAATTAAGAGCAGAGTTTGGCCCTGGTGTTTACTTGAGGAAGAACGTGAGAACAGCACACGAGAAATTAAGAAGTTAAGTTATAGATTTGCCAAAAAGCAAGCACCACTTTTAATGCTAACATAGCAATGGAAGATGGAAGAAGAGAATGGTGCCTGGATCTGGATGCAGCCACATTTTAGGTGAGAGGCTGTGGTTCAAGGTCAAATCAGGTTTGAGTCCAGGTTTGAGGGAGCCAACATTTTGAAAGCCTGGCCTAATAAGATAGAACTCTTGCAGGGTGCTCCCCATCTACAGACTGCAATTCCCTATGAGACTTCAGCTGAAAAAGGAGTGGAAAATGAACCGTTTCAAAGTCTGGATCTAACCTAGTGCAGCAGGCTCCTGAGCAAGTCCCTTACTCTCCCTGTGCCTCAGTTTCCCAATCTGCTGAAATGGATTTTTACACTAACCGTGTTTTAGGGGATGTTCATTTAATCAATGTTAATAAGATCTTTAACTTAAAAGGCAACATGTGCTGCTGGTGCTACATATTACTATGACCGTGAACAACTGTACAGCAGCAAACTAATGTCGGCATGCTGCAGAGGAAGAATGTCATTACGAAGGCAGATCCCATTTCAAGCTATCAAATACATAGGAGTGAGTCACTACTTGATGTTGTTCTTTAAATGATTTGGTTTATGATCATTACTGCTTAAGTCTGTGCTATAAGTGTTTTGTCATAAGGACACCCTTTTCTATTCTTATGTAAAAATGCAGAAAGTTAAGAGACTGGAAAATAGAAAAATAAAAATGCTTTAAGAAAAGGCATGTCTGGTTTGCCGTGCGCTAAATACAATCTTCTTTGTCTTATGAATAACTTTGAAATCATTTTTTCTATCAGTCTGTGTTGAATACTCTTATCCCTTACACTCTCATTACAGTCTGACCAAGATTTATGACTTGATAATTGTCTGAATGTTAGACCACAAAGTATCACTTTTGTTCTCTCCTGCCCTTAACAGTGACCTTTGGGATGGCAGGCAGAATGAAATGTGTGATTTTTGTATAGCCAAACAGGGTAATACAATCTCCCAGCACTGATAAAGCAAAGACTCAAATTTCTGTAATATTGAGTACATTAAAGCGGCACACAAAAGAGCGGCAAAGGGGGTGTGAGTAGTGGTAGGGGTGAATTTTGCAAACTTTTAAAAACAGTTTTGTAGGCTCCTTTAGATATATTTGGTGTATCCAAAGCAAAGTTTTGAGTCTAAGTCAAGGACAAACATTTTTGAGCTTATCATTAGATCAGTTTTATAGACCATTTTCTCAGGGTTTTCCTGAGAAATCATCATCCAAAACATAACTACAGAACTTTACATTACCAATGCTCTGAAATAAAATGTGCATTGCCACATAGGCGGGCATATTTTATTCTACATAGTGACTGCGATAATATGCACAAGAGACACAGGCAGACAAGCTATTGGATAGGGTCTTTCTTAACCTCTCACCTGCTGCGACACCACTGGCAAATCACATCATATTTCTGTGTCTCTGTTTCTCATCCCCGTATTTTGTCCTCGTGCCCATTCAGATAATGAGTTCTTTGCAACAGGAACTGTCTCTTGGCATATGCTTATATATGTCTGTGTGATCACCCGATGGGTCAGGCCTCTAAATATTACTACAATACACATAATTAGCAATAACAGGAGCAGAGTCAGACAGATCTGATCACTACTGAATACTGCATCTATAATTCACACTGCAAACCATCCATATAAGTTCTTGGTAAATTCAAACTCAGGTTCATTTGCTGAGATGAAACGGGCTGGTCTCATGGGAAAAGCAGAATGAAAATACTGTGAGACACTGTCAGCATTAACTTAAATAAAAACAATCCTGATTCATCATTGTGTTACTTCTGTTTTAAAGCAGTAACTGCTCTGACTTAGCATTTTCTTTATGAAGGAGACATTCCTTCTCTTATCTGAATCTTTTCCATTGAAATCAGTGGAGTCAAGACTTGTTTGAAATCAGAGTAACAAGTGGCAAATCAGACTCAGTGCCTCTAAAGCACTTGTCTGCAAATCCTCCTTTCATGGGAGACTATTAAAGATGGCAGGCAAATTCTCTGTGTGCTAGTGTATGAATTGGCTGTAACAAGGTCTCTGGGGACTATGAGTCTGCCACGTTTAAAAGTGGCAGCACCATACAATACATACTGTGCACAATGAGCATCACATCGCTGAAAGTGAAGACTACTGCTCTTGTAGACTTGGGACTATGATTTCATCTTGGAAAAAAGGGATGGAACTATTCCTTCAAAGAGACTCTGCCTGGCCTGGGAAAGTCAATTAACTACTCTGTGTCTTCATTTACCAATCAGTAAAATGGATATAATGCTTATTTACCCTAAGACACTGTGCTGCACTGAATACTGTGCTTACAAAGCTTACGAAGGCTTCCTGAGTACTGATGAAAAATATAGACGTGGGATATACTGTATACAGAGCAATCCATAAAGATCCTGAAGCAGGAGTATTCAGATCTGAGGTTTAAATTTGGACTCATCTCTGAACTTAATATTTAGCTAAGTAGAGCTACAACATACTCAGAATATTGCTGGCTACAGGCTTAACTACCCTAAAGACTGGAGATAGGATATAGAGGCCTCTGGCAGATGTTACATTTGTCAAGCATTGTAGTTGAGTATCACATGACAAATTATAACATGCCAACTGGCCACACATTAAAATTATTGCAAGATACTTCTACACCACAAAGAAGTTGATGTTCAACAAGTAATTTCTTTGTGGCTTATCTGACTTTTTTATCCAGAGATAAACTGGTTTAGTGCTTGTCATGTTATAATTTGTGCAAAACACGTATAACACATGATGGCTGGATCCAGACATGCAGGCATGTGAAGTTTGTGGTGCCATAAGCCTTTTTGAGGTGCCACAAACCACTCATCTTGCATGTTAAACCATGCGCTATGCTGCTAATTTGCAGAGATAGGGCAACATTTGCTACCAGGATTTCCTGGTATCAAAAAAAATCCCTGAAAAAAAAAGCAGCACAAAGCACACCAAAGTACTGTGCTGGGACAAATGCGGAGACGGGGGAGCAGCCCATTGGGCTCCAAGCCCCTGTCTCAAGTCTGCCAGGGGCCAAAGTCTTGAAATTCCAGGATGCCAGCTGAAATTTAATCCAGGATGTTTGAAGCAAACATTTTTTTCAAGCTGGTAGCCAGTCAGTGTTCAGTATGAAATGCCTTGGTGGTCTCAGTACAGTTACTGCATTTCAAAAGCTACTGAGATGGACATTTTTGGCAATCTTAGAGAAGAGACCAAAGATTGAAGATGGAGACTATGAAGCCCGCCTTTTAACCAGTTGCGGTTCCCTGCCAGACTTTGAATTGCCTATTCTGCATAGCAAGAGTAGAATATCAGTGTCCGTTTGCTACCTTTCAGATGAACGATGTTTGTATACAAAATAATTACTAGTTTAGGAGCGAAATGACATCCAGCATTTCCTAGCATCTCTCTTCTCTTCCATATCTCCAATGAGATTATGACTGCAAACTTTTGGAACTGAAATGAATGGCACAAAGATTGCATGTACTAATTTGACTATACCACCCATTCTCTAGTGCCAACTGGAGTATTCTCTGTACCACCTGGACCAGCCAACCTAGAATGCCTATAAATAAATGCCCAGTTTGAAGGCACATGCCAGAAGTGTGGCAGATCGGGGAGGGGGAAAATGGCACAGTGGCAGATAGGGCAAGAGCAGAAAACAGAGCAGCAGATCAGGCAGGAAGCACAAGGCAGGATCAGAAAGCTGAGCAGCAGATTGGGTAAGAGAAAGGGGTTGAAGCAGTTCTCAGGGGCTGTGTCTACACGAATGGTGGACTGTGCAGTTGTTACTGCACAGTCATTTAGTACTTATGCAAGTACTAACTAGCATTACTGCACCGTACTGTCCCTGCATGGACTTTTTCAGATGCTATTGCGCAGTAGCAGCATGTCACAATTAGTGCCTGCCAATGCTACCGCGTAGTAGCAGTGAGCTACTGCACAGTAGTGCCTCATGTACATGTGGCCAGGGGGTAGTGCAGGGCTAATCTTTCGCATCCCTGCCAAAAAGGTTGGCGCTCACTATTTTAAAACATATCAGAACTTCCTTACATAGCACTTGATCCTGTGATGATCTTGGTCCTCCTTCAAAGGGAGATGATGAAGGCACTTAAGGCCTGATTTAGTATCCACAAAAATCAAAGAGCACTTTTTTAACTTCAATAGGCATTGGATGAGGTAGACAGGACCATGGTGGATGTTACTGGCAACTCTTAGGAATGAGCCTCAAGCTCCCATAATAACAAAATTGGTTGTGCATGAGTCAAGTTTTGTTACTTGGGCTAGTCTTTCACTCTTCCCGCTAGTCCTCCAGCAGGTAAAGCATAATTTTAATCCATTCTGATTACCATTTGAAATCAGTAACTCTGTGGCCACTTCTGGGTGCTGCCATGAGGACCTACAATTTTAATTGTTTGGGGTGAGTTACAAGGAACTACCAGTAACTAATCTACCAAACTAACATCCCCGCGTGCACAGTAATGCCTTTCAAAGGAACTCACTTTTCAGAATTAAGGGGGTGTTGGTCAGCACTGTACCTAGACTCCTGGTGGCCCTGGGCAAACTTTTAGTAGTGGGCCCCACTTCGCCAGAGATGATGATGATAATAATCGGACCATGGAAAAAATTACCATTTTCAGGCCCCCTTCCTGTCTGGGTCCTGGGTGGCTGCCTGGTTTGCCCATGCCTGTGTTTGGCCCTGGTGTTGGTTATATGTAATGGTATTGCAAATCAATTCCCACAGCTCTAAAACCTTTCCTTTGCATGTCCAGATAAGTTAAGTAATCTGAAAATGAATAGGACTAAATTTTCCCCAAAACAGCAATGAGTAATTCCCATCGATCTCATCCCTGTAGGTGCAATGCACAGGGCTCTCTAATACTTGGATCAGGACAGGCCCACATCTTCTAGGTTCTAGTTCACTATAAATAATCACCATCACTACCACCCAACAGGAAGAGGCAGAAGTGATGAATTTGAAAAAAAAGTGTACTGTTAAAGTATATTTTACTATTACAACCACTTTTGAAATTGCTACAAGGGAATCAATGCATTAAGTAAACATATAACCACATTAGAAGGAAGGAGCAGTTGTTATGTGCATACATATGTTTCACAACACTCACAGTATGTTTTATGTTATATGCAACTTGTTGAGCTGATTAGGGTTTAGGAAACTATGGAGAAGGGAAATTATCCTGACATTTGCAATTTATGTGTGATACAGATCTGGAAACTGCAGATTTAAAAATAAGATGTCTCTAACTACACGATGGCATCAAATAGGAATAAAATGCTAACTAGGAAATCTGAACACATATGTGAAATAAGTAAATTAAAAACAAAAATTGTGAACAATAATTGAGAAGAACTAAGCAAATGCACGCACACATGACAGACTGTATGTCATGCATCTACATCTGTTTCAAACCATATTCGTAAGTTCATCACTGCAGAACCTCTCAGAAGAACAAAGCCCTACAATCTGCATTTTTCAGTACACAACATTAAATAGGGTATGCCAAATCTTTAGAAGTGCTTGGACTACAGATGTAAGTTCTGGCTTAGGTTGTACTCTGTAGAGCACGGATCTAAGCCCTGCAACACTGGAGTTTTGTTTCCTATTCAAGTCTGAGTGGTATCATTGGTATCCTCACTAGACCTAGTTTGTTCATTTTAATATAACACTATCTTGACATTCTGAGGCTTCTAGTTTGATGGGGGGTTTAGTTCTTGCCCGTTCTCCAGTTATCCTGGATTTTATACTATACTTTTCTCATGCTTTGACCTAATCCTCTCTCCTTATTTCCATGGTTTTAATAAGTTACGTTTCCTATGTAAGGATTTTGCCTCATTTTCAAGGCCAATCAGCAGACTGCATTTCATAGGTACTAATGACAATTAAAACAAAGAGGATGTGAGGATTACTATATTTTACATTGTCGTAGCCCTTAGAAGTCCCAGTCATGAACAAGTACAGGCAGTCCTCGACTTACAACGTTTCGAGTTACAACATTTAGAAATTGACACCCGTTTCAACTTTATGACGTCAGTTTTGACTTTACAACACTTGATCTGATGTGATGCCATGCCAGTGAACAAGTTTGCTGCATTGCTTATCTCCCTGGAGAACATCTGTCCAAACTTTCTTGGACACATCCTTTAAGAAAGCAGACAAGACTCCAGAAAAACCTGCAGCCAGGACTCCTGAGAAGAGTCCAGCCAAGAACGCTTCAAAAAGTCTAGAAAAGTCACCTCAAAGAAGTCCTTCCAAATCAATATGATTGCTATTTACAATATAAATACATTAATGTAGCTATATTACTCATCTATAATTGACTGAGTACAAAATTCTGGGGTATTTCTGGTGAAAATAGGGTATCGGGCCTTGGTTCAGGAACCAATCCCCCATTTATAACATTGTTTCTTATAAGAAAATTGGTTCCAACTTACAACATTTTGACTTAAGATGCGTTTTTCAGGAACCAGTTGTGTCGCAAGTCCAAGGACTGCCTGTAAAGTAATAAACTTTGCAGCAGGGTAGTACTTGCAAATATTGTGGAGTAAATACTGTGGAAACATAAGAAGCTCTCTCAGTGATGATGATTCAGATTTTTGGAAAGGTAAAAATGAGGAAATTACGTACATTTTCTGTCTTGACTTCCCAGATATTTTCCCCCTATGTATTCAGATTGACAGGTCTAGAGAAGGAAAACTATGCATGTCCAGCCAGGGCCAGGTTCTGATGCCTTTACTCACATTGGTTGTGTCCACACAGGCTTTTAACTGTGGAGAAGACTAATTAGCTGTGGAGTAGTGTCACCCTCTATATAGTTTCATAGTAGGTAGGGTCAGAAGGGACCTGAGCAGATCAAGTCCGACCCCTTGCCACGGGCAAGAAAGGATGTTGGGGTTAAACGACCCCGGCAAGGTGATTATCTAGCCTCCTTTTGAAGACCCCCAGGGTGGGGGGCAAGCACCACTTCCCTTGGAAGTTGATTCAAGTTCCTAGCTGCCCTGACAGTGAAGTAGCGCCTCCTGATGTCCAGCCTGACATATGTGCAATGGTATTAGGCTGCAGAAAACTGATTAATACCACAGTAAGCTAGTACTGCTGGGGAAAGTACTATCTTATGGTGGGGTAATTTACTGTGATTAAATGCATGTGTAGACACTGACTGCAGGCATAAATTGCACCCAGTTGGCCCAGCCAGCTGGGGGCCAGACTCCTGCCTGCTGCTGAGTCACAGGGGTCTGCACTTTCAGCACCCTCACGCCCCAGTCAGCCTCTCTACCACCTGATGCCACCACCCAGAGCTGACCCCTTCTGCTCTCTGTCAGCCTGGGCCTGCTTCACCCTGGCTCAAATTGCTGCTGTCCTGGGTACACATGTAGACATGCGCCCAGGAGTAGTTTATTCTGGCTCAAACTGCTCCAGAGTCTATTGCTTTGCATTAATTGCACATGTAGATGCACTCATTGGATGTGTCAACACATGCCATTAGAGCTTATTGCTCCGCAGCTTATTGCTCCTGGGTGCGGCCTGCACGTGCACCTGGACCACAACACATCGTGCTGTGTCAGAGCAGCCCTGGCTGGCAGGGGATGCAGGAGGTCAAGCCTGCCAGCCCAGGGCTGCTCCGACTGGGCTCAGTGTGGTGCGGAGGGGCTGGCTTGTGCATGAGGGTGCATCAGTGTGGGGCTAGCCAGCAGGCACCCTCGTGCCCCAGCCAGTGTCTACATGTGCGCTGCTACGCACAAAAAACATCCACAGTATTTGGAAGTATTACCCTGCCAAAGAATTTATTCATTTTGTGTGCCCTAATGGGGGCGCTCATGTAGACACTAAGATTTTTACTGTGCAGTTATTTAGTCAACTTCACAGTAAACATCTCACGTAGACATGCCCAATGTCTAGTACTTTACTCTTCCACTAATTCGAGCACAACCAAAGGGCCTACTTAAAGAATAACTCAACCTGAGCAAGGGTGTCACAACCTGGGCCGTATGTAGTACATTGTAACAGGAAAGCATTCCTCACTACCATGCATTTCCTCTGAAGGAAGTATTTCTTGTGATGGGAGCCTATTCAAAGTTTTGGCTCTCTACTAAGATTACCATGAGAAGTGCAAATTAGCGTCAGCCAGGATGTGGATGTGTGTGTTTGTGGAATTGAACATCAATGTACAAAGACTACTGAACAACAGTAAAATAACATAGTTACTACCAGCCAGAACTGGACATGTTCTGACAATCTAGATATTGACTCCAGATAGTCCACTATCAAATTCCTAAGCCATCAAATCCCCATAGAGATCAATTTGACTTTTTTAAAAGATGCTTCAAGTTTTCTTTTTCTTCAGATGTTTTGAAGTTTAATATTAGCTTTCAGAAAAAAAAAAGTTTATTTAGAACTGGTCCTAGCAAATTAAGTTCTGCCCTGAGAAAGCTTAGAAAAATAAAAAAAAAACAGCTAGCAAAGCAGCATGGATATACCAAATGTCTATCTTGACAGGTGGGCAAGCCATGCCTGCAATGTGTATGCTTTAGCCTCAGTAACACAGAGGATTCCAGTCCTGTACTCTAGTTTTATTTTGGCATATGCAGAAAGCCGCAGAAACTGAAATTTAATATCTATATATTTCATACAGAACTTTTTATCCAGAAGTCTTCCAAAGGCATTACAAAATTGTATGCACACAGCACCAATGAAACGCAGCTACCTGTGAGAAGAAAGGTGGCAGCTAACCTATACGCAGCATAAATTTACACCAGCATAAAACCTACAGCTATACCATATGGCTCCTATATCCATGCACAGCAGACAAGGACTTTGTGGAATGAACAACATGAATTTTCAAAATAAAATAAAAAAAACAACTATTTGGGGAGGACATTTTATAATTCTATTAAACTTAGTATTCACTGCAGGGGAATAGATGGCATAGGATATTGGTAATGAGAGCTAGAAACTTTCATCTTTGGGATAATGGCTTTTATTTTGTCGGTGACCCTAATATAATGTCCAGAGACGTCAATGGAAGTCTTTGTATTGATAGTATTTGACATCGCAGCATGTTCTTGATCTGTAATGATTGACAGCTGCCACCAGAGAATGGATCCTCCTTTCCTGTAAAACACTGAGTGGAGAGAGGTACCCTAGATCCTTCTTAGTCTTAAGTTAGGCAGAAGGCAGCTGAGGGTGGCACCTTATAGATTAATTTATTTAGAGAGGCATGGGCTTCTGTAGGAACCAGCCTAGTTTGCAGATGCTGTCAACTGTACCCTATGAAACCTCGTGCTTCTCTGAAAGATTTAGTTTATAAGGTGCCATCCTGCCCTGCCTTTTATACAAAATTGATCAACAGTCTCAGGAGAAATGCATAGATTGAACTGGGTAGAGACTGAATCACATGAATCTCCATGACAAGAATAAGAGATGGTTATTCTAAACAGTAATGAGATACTTCAGGACAGCATCATGGCGGGGAGCCAGAGTTGCTGCCATGCTGCCATCTCTGCTACACCTGTTGTGCAGATAAATGTTATAGTGTGTTGGATATCACTGATTTGGTGTGTACAGTACAGACTGGAGAGGGAGATAGGGTTGCTTCCCCAAAAAGCCAACAACAATTCTAATAGTTTTATATCATTGTAAGACTTGACCAAGAGGAAATATGACAAAACAGAAATGAAGTATTTTGTTTTCTCATTTTGCAAGGAAAACTGAGAGTGAGTCACAAAATGCAGATTTGTGTGTGTTTGCAACCTGAATGCCAAGCAAGTGACAGATACTGTGGATACTCTGAATAGTATTTTGCACTGTCACTTCAGCCTTTAAACAGTTTAATTTTATGCCCACATGGCCATTACTATTAGCATACTAATAAATGTTTATGAGATTATACTGTGTAAACTATAAACTTTTACATATTATTAATTAACCTCATGCACTGAAAATATACTCCTGGAAATATACTTGCTTATAAAACAAGGGAGCAGTGTTTGGGGAACTGAGACAGTGAAAATTGATTTGTCTATTTAAACCATAGAAAAAGATGGGTTTCCTGGAGGATAAATGAGGGTAGAGGCACACAAACCAATTACTGCAAGGTAAACAAGGGCAGGGATTTAAAGCACATCAGCTCCTCAGTGGTAACTGCCCTGTGTGCATGCTATTACACCAGGGTAAATAAGAGCTAGCCCATGGTAGTTGCTCCTGTAGCTTAAGCTCACCTTCTGATACTGAACTATTTGAACAACAGCCTGTTTCGAGTTCAGACCTTGTCATTCAGATGGCCGTGCCATTTGTTGAAGCTTCCTGTTTCAGTTACTCCCATGATACATGTGCTCATTGTCTTGCATCCAGGTGTCTCGTGAAACATTTTATGGCCTCTATATAAGGAGGATACCACATCTGCAAGTGAGGAGTAGCTCTCTCTCAGACATGTGGTACCAGCTTACAAGCACATGGC
>NW_005842244.1:469751-475413 GCF_000455745.1 Alligator sinensis | reverse complement strand
TATGATTAGGCGCCGGGACTCAGAAAGCTTGAGCTCTTTTCCTACCTTTTCCATAGACAGCCAACCTGTTGCTCACTACCAAACAGTAAGAAGCTGACCATATTTTTCCCATAGGTCAGGGAGGATATACTCATGCCCTCACATCCTGTAGTAATTAGTATCAGAAAAAAGGGATCGCACTGAGTAGTGTGCTTGACAGGCAGAAGATAATAATCTGAAACTGCAGGATGTGTGCAGTTAAAAATGAAAGGACATCTGGTTCGCGGAGTGCGATTATTTACATGAGAAGGAGCAGCAGGCAACACCGCTACATACCAGCCCTCTTTTTAACAGATAGTAAAAATTGGCCATAACCTAGAACCTTAAAGCCAGACAGTCCCAGCCTCTGGGATTGTTTGAAGTGTAATTCTGCACACAACCTTTGCAAATATCATTATAACTGGATTCAGACACCTAGATCTGAACATGCTGGAACTGAAGACACTCAAGATCTAGAACCAGATCTGATTTTTTTTCTGCATGAATTTACTGTTACTATTTTTCTTGGTTACTCTTGTATATTATTCCCATGTATTAAGAACAATTTGATCCCCAAAATACATGGACAAGAGAACCGCACCTTTCAACTCGCATTTCACTTTCCTTTTGTGCATCTTAGATCATCTCAGGGCCCCTCTACATGTGTAGCTAAAGGCATCCAGACGAGTGCAGCCATGCGGTATGTGGCGCTGCAGACACATCTGTGGTGTCACATACTGCAGGTTCAGTTGTTTTTTGCACTGCAATCGAGGGGTCAAAAAAACCTGTGGAAAAAAATGTGGAACTGTGCATGTGGCGGCAGCGTGCGCTGCCTGAAGCTGGAGCCTGGCTGGCTGGAGCTATGCTCTGCTGCCAGCCAGGCTCTGCACAGCAGGGTTGCCTCTGGTGCGGCCCCAGGAGTCCCCCCAGGACCCTAGGTAAGGCTGTTGGGGCCAGCCCGGTGCTGGCCCCAGCCTCCCCTAACCCACCCAGTGTAACAAGCCACACGCCAGAGCAGGCACAGCACAGGAATTTCCCAGGGACAACTAGCAGTGGCACAAGATGGCAGTGGCCACTAGTTGCCCCAGGGAACCAAACGTCCACACGCATCTGGATGTGGCCAATGAGAACTAATGAGCAATCCACACAATCACATTTCCTGCCATGCCACATGGGCACGTCAGGAGGTGAAACTCCAGTCAGGCTGGAAGCAGGTGATGAAAGTCTGTGGCTGAGAGTCTCTTAGTTGATTCACCCATGTGGCTGGAAGCCGCTCCCATCCAAAGGAGAGCACTTGGCCACACATTCAATTAATGACATGATTAGCAAAAAAACTACAAAGTTATTGCACATTTTGGGGGGAATAATTGCTTGTTTTATCATGCTATTAATTGGGTGAACATGTAGCTGGGTCACAACTTAAGGCATGATTAACTGGTTAGTGCAACATGTAGAGGGGGTCTCAGAGTCAAGAAGAGGTTACTGCTGCATGCTTTCCATTTAGCGTTTCTTGCAGAATTATGCTTTTTCACACCTCTGACTTCTTCTTTTATGTGGAACATCTCTGTAACTTCCGGTAACATCCTACTTTCATTCTGAGCCTTGGTTGGCTGGAATAGTACTGTCTCGCTTGCCTCTTGTTTACCATATATCCTTTTGTCGGTCTGATGTCTACATTGTGGTCCTGTATGTCTTTGTCGACGCTCTCAGACACTTTGGTTCTACCCATTTATTTACAAGACAGATGTGTGGGGGATAACATACATCTATATAAAGTGGAGCTCTAGGACTGTATCCAGGACTGACATATCAGCTGTGATTAAAGATAAGTGTCAGTATTAGAAGCCTTGGCATTTTGTTTCAGCTGCCTCTCAAATGGTGAGTGCTGTATCCTGACCAGTATACCTTCTGTAATCTTTAAAATAATAAACCATAAATTTAAAAAAGTGGTTTTGATTTACCTTTGTACCTTGTTGGGGGTATGGAGAAAGTCTCCCTTAGGACTACAGCTTCCTATATCAATTGGCAACCAGGCTTTTAAGTTTGTGGAAACTGGATCTTGGATGTAAAGAGTCAGTATTGCCTTTGTCCTGTCTCCAAATACCACACGGGGGCAGGGGTGACAGAGGAAATGCTGGCAGCAGCTTTTTGGACGTGTACAATCTCAGACTTATAAGCCCGGTCATTTTACCTCTAATTTTCCATGGCTCCAACAGGTTATACATTTCTATTCACTGACGACAGCTTCTGACCCGCAGGCTGTTCCCGGACATGGTCAGCAAGTAGGTCATTTTCTGCAGCCACGGGGAAGTCCACGCACTGCAACTCCAGCTCACCAGGAGTGAGGCTGGGGTAAGTGCACTGTCCTCTGGGCAGATTTCTGTGCTACTATTGCACTCTGCCACACCGAGGAACCATTACCGGGGGCTGGATGTAATGCTTGTGTGCAAGTCAGAAAAGCCAGGACACAGCCCTTTTTTGCTCTGCTGTTTTAACTTGAGATATTTTGACTAGGTGGGAAACAAAGAGCCTTTGTGCATTTATACTTCAAAGGGCCCTCCCAGTGCATGTCCACAATATACCTCCAGAAAAAAACAACATTCCAAGCTATTATCATTAATGAAGTCGAACAGTTTTCTTTCTTTCCTTCTTTCTTTTTTTTCCGAAAAAAGGGATTTCATATTGGTGGGAAACAAAATACATAATGCAATCAAACAAAATATACCCTAACAGACGTTCAGATGCACGGGCAGACTTTAGCAAGTAAAGTAGGGAAAACCTTTCAAAGGCTTCAAGTGAACTTTTACAAAAAAGCATGCACAGGCAGAATCAATTATCTAGACAACAATAACTAGCCCCATTTACAAGTTTTCTTAGGAGATTTTGTTCAAATAGCTTTTCTGGCATGCGGATTCTATTTTTTGCTCTCTTCTGTCTCACCTGCATCGGAGGTAAAATGTGAAATCTCCTCCAAACGTCACTATGCAATAGCCAGCGCTCGGGATATTGTTTTAATCATAATTGAATTGCTGGGGTACATTAAACACTGAAATGTTTTAAGCAGGGGAAATAATTTAATGATGTGGTCTTTAACATAGTTAATTAGCCTGGCATGTATGAAAGTGTAACAAGAACACCACCTACTGTAAAAGCGAATGTTCTACACTCCAGAACACTAATTTCTTTATAGCTTCACACTGACTGGAAACTCTTAACCCTTTTTATGACAAACATTTTTTATACTATTTGTTTTAGGAACCAGATATCACAGCACCTGTCATTATGAACCTGAGGATAAATTTCCTAAGAGTTGAAAAATAAACAGATTGTTTCTTTTTTTAATCTCAGCAACAGAAACAGCCTCGAAAAAGTTTAGTCCAGTGATCTGATATATTACTATTTCATTGTCGGTAACAGTCTAAATGAAATTTCTCTGGATATAAACTTTTAAAAATGGAAATAGCTCATCGAGATGTCATTGTAATACTATTACATTATCAGTCAGATTTCTCCATCATAAAGCAGAGCATGAATGATGATAACTAGTACATTACTCTGTCACCCTAGCAGAGGGCATTTCACTAGGGACAAGACATAGGAAGTAATTGTTTTAACTTTTCCTGGTATTTGTGATAATGAATAAAGAAAGATGCCTCATGTTCGTTGATGACCACATGAGATGTCACCCCTATTGATTGCATTAGGATCTGAGGGCACTTAGCACTTCACAGGAAGGGGGCCTGCAGTATTCTGTAGGATTGGTGCCTTTGGCCAAGGCTTTTAAAACCCACTAATGCTTTTGGGTGTTTCCATTTTCGGACTTTTCAGACACCTTAAAAGGGAACATTTTTCAGACAGAGGTGAACACCCATGAGTCATGGAGAGGGCCAATGCCCTTCACCATGCATGAGAGAGAGATGCTCCCTCTTGCTTGCTCTGGGACTTTGTATGCATTTCACATTAAACAGTCACTGATTAAAAATTAAAAAAAAAACCCAAGTAGGAAGGACCAAAACCCAGGACTTCCCTCTCCCAAGGGCCTCTTCCATGGTCAGTCAGGATCTCTCTTACCTGTCCTCCTTCTAGCCCTGTGACTTTTTTGAGTCTTGGCTGTCCAGGGACAGTTTAAACAGCAACAGGGGGAGGGCCTGATGGTGAAGGCACTCTCCTGGGGGAATTGAGTTAAGCCTCTTTAGGCCCCTTTAGGTTGAGGAGAGCCTATGAATCTCATCTTCTGCTTCCTACATATGTATCCCCATGGCTATTGGGTGTGTGCACCACCCATGTCCTAAAGTGAACATGAGGGTCTGTACTTAACCATGAACTTGGGCATTTTTATTCAGGTACATGTCTCCCCCCTGGGACTCTGGATCCCAAGAAGACAGAGGTGTCTCATGCTCAGCACTGAGTCAAAATCCTAAGCTCTGAAAGTAAGCAGAAGTTCAGATGATCCTCTGCACCTAGAACTATACACTGTTGTCTATAGGTACCGCCTGCTCAGCATCTAAGCACACTGGACCACCCCTGGGAGGTGCCACTGCCTAGGTTTTCCCATTCACTGTACAGGGATCTTAGGGGTTTAATTGGCATCACTTTCCTGGGGCAAGATGACTACATTTTAGGCACTGCAGTGCCAAAGTAGAGGCACCTACGGAGTAATTATGGATCTGGCCCAAAATGCCAATTCTTCAGGGACCAAAGGGTGAAATCCTGGTCCCACTGAGCCCAGTGCTGTGCTGACAGGGATGGTAACATTCCTGATTAAACAAATTCCATAATAGACTGAGTCTTGTGCTGCTAAACTCACATGCATTATTGCAAAGGAGGCCAACCATATTTCAGCCACGATGATGGAGTGGGCAGCACTCTGTCAGATCAATTATGTACAAGGCCCATCTTCTCTATGATTCCCTCAATTTTTCCTCCTGACAGTTCACCTTGTGCCCAACCTTCTGTTCTCATGGAAAAAAAACCTGCAGACAATAGCAAACCTAAGGTTGTTTTTCTTTCCTACAATGTGGCACAGAATAACTCTTTCCTGTCTACTTTTCAGACATACATATTTTCCTTGGTTTGGTTAATTTATAGTTTTTCTGGCTCTTTCACAACAGGTCATGACAATGGCAAACATTGTGTCGTGCACTGGTTCACTGCCATAATACATGTACCAGTAATGATTCTTCAGTTTAGGTGACAGATATTCTAGACTGCTCCATACTCTCGTAATAATAAGGCTCTCTGCTAGGTCATGCAATGGTTATGCGATCTAATGGATGTTGGCCTATTCTAAACCCTAGCTTTGCATACAAACCTGAGTCACACAAACGCCACTGCAGGATGCAGGATGGAGAATGCAACTGACTGAAAGAAAGCACATGCTAGCTGGTACTACTGAGCTCTTAGGCTAGGGACAGAAGTTACATATAAACTAATATAAGTGATCAGAAATGGTTCAAATATATAACATAACAGAAGTTCAGTGCATATAAGCTGCTTTCATAGATTCATAGATTCATAGATGTTAGGGTCGGAAGGGACCTCAATAGCTCATCGAGTCCGACCCCCTGCATAAGCAGGAAAGCGTGCTGGGTCTAAATGAGCCCCGCTAGAGGCCTATCCACCCTCCCCTTGAAGACGCCAAGGG
>NW_005842244.1:466107-469353 GCF_000455745.1 Alligator sinensis | reverse complement strand
TCACACTGCCGACTCATGTTCATCTTGGAGTCCACTAGGACTCCAAGATCCCTTTCCACTTCTGTGCCAACCAGCAGGTCATTTCCTAGGCAGTAGGTATGCTGGACGTTTTTTCTCCCTAGGTGCAGCACTTTGCATTTCTCCTTGTTGAACTGCATTCTGTTGTTTTCTGCCCACTTGTCCAACCTGTCCAGATCTGCTTGCAGCTGTTCCCTGCCCTCCAGCGTGTCCACATCTCCCCATAGCTTTGTGTCATCCGCAAACTTGGACAGAGTACACTTCACTCCCTCGTCCAAGTCGCTGATGAAGACATTAAAGAGTATCGGTCCAAGGACCGAGCCCTGCGGGACCCCACTGCCCACACCCTTCCAGGTCGAAACGGCTTAAATTGGTTTAAGATACACCTGGATGAAGGTAGTATCAGACTTAACTGATTTAGGTTAAATCAGTTTATTGAACCTCTGTCCCAGATCCCCTTCAAGTTAATGCATGATCCCCCAGCATCCCAGGATGCTTTGTACCTTCCCCACTACACCACCCCCCTTGCAGCATGGGTGGGCTAGACTTGGCCCATGCTGCCTGCTCCAGCCAAGCAGGGAGATGTACTCTAACACCCCTAAGCTTCTGGTCTGGGCCAATGCTGGCATGTGGCTGCATTTTCGGAGTCAAAAATGAATGTCTGTTCACTTGCCTATCAGTTCAATCCACACGGCTTAGACTAACCTGCAAAGATTGAATTAATTCAGCCTCAGGCTTTTTGACTGTCTGTACTTAGCCTTAGTCTGTGAAACTGGTTTAAGTGCCCCAGAAGATCTGAAATCATTTATAACCAATTTTGCAACAATGTATTTTTGAAAGACAGGAATATTAATCATCTGAATTTAGCAAGCTAGACCAGCATCAGCCCGAACAGCCTGGACATTGTTTCCTGAAATTATTCAAAGCAGATACCAGAAGAATGAAGCACTAAACTAAAAGTCAGCTGAGCAATGTGAGTAGAAGAGACTTCACAAAAAGAGTTGCTTTGAAGCCTTGGTTTATCTTTTCTCTTTCTGTGAGTGAAACCAGGGAGCTGGGTTAAAACCATGTTACAGTTTTGAGGACATACACTCAGGAAAACTTGACAAAGGTTTGTTTTACAAATGATCATATGGAAGTGGATGGCTCAGAACATTCCCTTTCAGTGAATGGATATTTCAGGCAAAGTTTCTATTATTTCCCCTGGGCAGAATAAGAAATTAAAAGAGTGCAAGTTTAATTCCTATGAGCTCAGTTGTGTGCCAGAGAAAACATAAAACAAAGTCAAGCACATTCTTATGGGTAGAGAGTGAGAGTCACTGCCTGATCCTATATAACAAACAGAAGTGGTAGCAAAGGGAAACAAAGCCTAGACACATGTATGCAGACATATGTGAAACATGCAGTGATATGCTACTGGGGACTTCTGGGCCTCTTGTTCAAGTCCTGCCTGGGACTTTTGGAAAGATTGGGATACTGACTCTTCCCCTAACCGAGTCTCAGATATTTCTAAATGAGCCCTCCCAGAAAAGATTTATCCTTATGGCTCATTAAAATACTTCAAAGAGGAACAGGATTGCACTCAGAATAGCTAAAATTGCTCAAAATAGCTAGGATCTGCCAAAAATACATGAGGGAAGACAGCCCTGGATCCCGCAACAAGAGCTATACACGCTACCCCCCACCCATTTAAAATTACAATGTGCTATCCTGTTTGTATACTCTTCAGGAACAAAGTAAAAAAGTGCTTCCAGCTAAGAGCACTAATACAGTTTTGCCAAACACGGTCGCCTCCCCCTCCCTTAGCCTTTGTTTGTGCAAGGAGACACATGAATAGATCTTCCAGGCCCTCATTTCTTCTCTTTGGGAACACAGACACTGAAAGGAAGCCCAAAATGCTGTGGTTTCTGCCTCTAATCTTCCACAGCAAACAGAAATAGCTTCAGCATTACCCTAAAGGCACTCACAAAAACATATATATGCACAATTTCAACTTACTGGGTAATGAACAAAACTAGACCGCTTGTGCACTGTGGGAAGTTTCTGGAATAGATCTCTAAGGGTCTGCTGAATCCGAAATTCATGTGTTCCTTCCTCCATTGGCTTTGGAATTGGTGCAACATGCACTGAATTCAGCCAGGAAAATATAAGTCTGTTGACTAGAGCTGATCCACCCAAGGCGCTGGCATGACAGAAACAGGTAAGACGTTCCCTAGACCCATTCCAATCAAAGACGGAAAAATCTAACAGCGCCCTTTTTTTAGTTCAAGCTGACATCCTATTTAAATGCCTTGTCTTCTAACAAATTAACTCTCTCTTGCTGTATCTCTGTGAGCCTCTGACCAAAAGAGACTATTGTCAGACCTGGGGGAGAAATTAAGTTATTTTTCTGTTTGAAGCTGGAAAGAATTCAAGATCCAGATAATCTGGGTTTTCCACACTGTCTTTCTTCGCTTCTTTTCATTTTCCCTTTTTTAATTTTTCCTTTGCTTTGATCTCACCAATTCCCCCTCACTTTCCCCTCTCTCTTTCTGTATCATGAGAACATTGATAGCAGACATATTACGTGATATAACACATCAAACAGTCTCAGCAGTCTAGGATCACCGATAGGATTCTGTAATACAGAAGGACTCACATGGCAAAGTGGCAGGTTTCATCCACCAAGTCATTTTAAAGCCTGCTAATTAAGGAACAATATCCTATAAAGACAACTTCAGTCTCCAGTGAACTCAGTGATTCAGCAAGGAAGACTGACAATACCAAAAGTTACAACTTCGACTAAAAAGTCTGCTGTACAATGATTTTTAATGTACACATGCTATATAATGTCTTTTATAGCTAATTGCTTCTCCTATCAATGACTCTGCAGCAGAACCTTATAAAACTGTCCTGGAACAGGGAAAATTATACCTTTACAGATATCCCCTGTATCTTCAGCAACAGAGAACAATTAATCTTTTAGCAGAATAAAAGGTCAGCATTTTCTCTGGTCCCTGATATTTAAAGTTGTAATTAAAGATCAACTGCACAATGATGACACCTGATGGCATGGTGTTTTAAGTGTTGCTAAAAATGACTACAGACAACCTAAATCCTTAAATCCCTTTATCTTTTTCAGGGAGAGCTTTTTAATAAACAGGCTTTGAAAATCTAGAACCACATTAAACGTTATAACCCCTTATTATCTCCCAGTCTGAGAAAAAGAATGTTTTTCTTCCTGGAACT
>NW_005842244.1:465724-466097 GCF_000455745.1 Alligator sinensis | reverse complement strand
ACCAAAAACCGCCCCCCAAAACAAAACAAAAAAGATATCTGGCTGTAAAAAATGATCCTGCTCCTGCTTTCCCTGGGGCAGAGGAAGGTTCAAAGCTGCTCCTGCCTGCTCCAGCCAGGTTGTTGGCGGGGGGCAGAGCTCAGCTGGGAACAGAGATAGCAGCTGCAGTGGTGATGGGCAAGCGGATGGGTTCGTCTAGCCTGGTGGTCCCCCTGGGAGCAGGGGTGGCAAAGGAGAGCCCCCACCATCACAACTACTGCTGTCGCTGTTCCCAGCTGAGCCCAGCCCCCATACAGCTGGCTGGAGCAGGCAGGAGTGGTTTTAAAGTTTCTTTACCCCCAAGCCAGCAGAGGAAGTGGCGGGTGGGGGAAGG
>NW_005842244.1:454051-465714 GCF_000455745.1 Alligator sinensis | reverse complement strand
CTCTCTGAGGGTGGAGGGGAAGGATGGAGGTCCTTATGTGCTCAAGGGATTTTAAAAAAGTCCCCAGAAGCTCCCCCGGCATGGTCTGCCTACACTGGTTGGTGAATGGGCTGGAGGAGGCTGGGAATGGGGGTGTAGCTATCCCTGCAGTGTGTGTGGCTGCTCCCGTACCAAATCTTGGATCCACCCTTGAATACAATAAAGGCTGCTTATGTGCAAAACCTACCCATGCAATACCTAATATTTCAGGAACTATTTGGTTATAGAAACAGCAACAATACACAACTCCTTTGCATTTCCAGCATCTGAGACACCCACCAAATGCCACCAGGTTATGGAAACCTCAGCTCTGACCTCAGCTAGAAGCAGCAATACCAACTGCAGTAGAAAGAGCCGCAGACCTGCTCTCTCCCTTGGTTGGGCAGAGTCAGAGGACGAGCAGGAGCAGCTCTACGAGTACCAGTATGGCAAGACAAGGTTCTCTGGGTGAATCTGAGATCTTTTATTAGGCCAACTTAAATAGCTGGAAAATTTTTTTTAGCAAGCAGTTTTTGGTATGTGATGTGAATGTCTGTTTCTTCTTCCTCTTAAATCACCAGTTCTTATCTGAGACTGGCAACTCATCCATTTGTATAAGAGAGTGTCCACATAGGGGACTGCAGCGTCTTAACTCAACTGTCTTCCATTCACACCTTTGGTCACACCACTGCAGTTTCTCATTTAGGGAAAGCTTGAGAGTCATTATTCTCTAATGAATGGTTGGAGACCTATCTGAAGCGTCAGTGGATTTTCAGCTCCCAAGTGTTCCCAGTTCAAGCCTATTGTCGCTTTTGGCTCCTTGGTGACACAGGGACAGCTCTTGAATAAGTCCACTGAAGTTCATAACAGCTGGCTGGCTTTACACCATGTTGCAGGGAGTGTCATTTAGCCTCTTTGATTTTAGTAGCTCTGTAAAATCTGCAACTCCTCATGTGAAGAAGGAGCAGGAACAATACCAGAGTCCATCCTTTTCTCATTGTTCAGTGTGGAAATGAGCTAGGAAAACACATACCATGTCGATTCTGGAAGAAACAGTCTCTCTGGGGGGTTAAAAAGCCTTGGAAATGTATATGTTTGTTGTATCAGCTGCTACAGCTCAAGAGTTAAACAACGAACCTACCCGCATATAACAGGGACCTCTCAGTACTTCTCCTAAGCTTGCAGAATTTTTAAAATTCTTCTTGAAGGTGACACTTCAAAGATTAATAGATTAGAAAACCAGAAAGGACCGATGCCTGACCTCCTGCATAGCACAGGCCAGAGGACTTCCCTGAATTAATTCCTGCTTGAACTAGGACATATCTTTTAGAAAAACATCCATTCTTGATTTCCAATTATGTGTGTAGCGGAGATACTGGTATGTATCTCAGATTTCCTAATGGATCTATGAGAGGAAAGAGAATCTGAACTCTCTTTCTCAAACATTTGAGCATCTCTCATTTCTAATGGACATCCAAATTGTTAAGTTCAAAGCATGGGAAAAAGAAAACAGAGACAAAAAGGAAAAATATGGATAAAATAATCTTGTTTCTGTTACTTTGGTTTCAGTAATTCTGACAGACACTGCTCGTTTGCAGTCAAATACAGATTTCTATTACTCACTTTCCTGTATGAGCTACACTCATCAGAGTAAGAGGCACAGTGGCCCATGACTGGATAGGTCAGCATTTTTTATTTCCTTTCAGCTCTCTCTAATGAAAAGCACATGCGTCCAGTAAATCTTGCCTTTTCCCTTATTAAACCAGTCGATGTTCATTATTGAGGTCTGTGCCTAGCTGGGTGGGAATCAATAAGATGATCCTTTTAATCGCCTTAGTAATCAACAAGCTATTTCTTATTTCAATCTCAACCCAGTACTTACTGAAATCAAATGATTTATCTGCAGTACACACACTCTTTATAAGGGAAGATGTGTGCGTGTGGGAAAGCGTGCGAGCGAAAGAGTCTCAAATTAATGTGCCACAGCCGTGGCCTCATTTTATTATTTACTTCCGAGTAACCTGTGCACACATGCCTGAAAGGATTTTGAGAGGAAGTTAGAAGACAGGGCCGTGTTTGGGTTACAATGAGTGGAACCGCAGAAGACACGAGACTTTAGAGCTCTAACATGCCTGCCATTATGAGCATTTTCTTGATTTAAATTCAGACTTCCCATCCACTCTGACCCCTTCAGGGAGGCATCATGGGCTATCAGATAGGCTAGGTACAGACACTCAAAAAGACCAAGGTGGAATCGATCTGATTTACGTGGTTTTCTGTAAGCAGTGTAGCTGAGATTGGTAGCAAACAGACCACGTGTCCACCCTTCGGTGAAGTGGGAGGGGGCAAATCTTAGACTAGGTTCTGCCATTTTTAAACCAGTCTGTGTGTGACTTCAGTTCTATTATGGGTATAGACCGGTTTCTGATCACTCATACTGGTAACAGTTTAATGTCTATACCTGGTCATAAACCATAGGACTGGGACTCAGAAGACTTCAGTTCGGTCCCCAGCACTGCTGCTGACCTACAAGATGACCTTGGATAACTCCTTTTTCCTCTTGGTCCCTTAGTTTCCCCATCTGTATAATGAAGATTATTAAACTGACCTCTGTAAAGCACTTGGAGCTCTACTGGTAAAAAAATGACTGGTAAAAAATGACAGCTGTTACTAACATGGTGATCATTAAGGAATAAATCTAGATGTCTCAAACTTTTCATGGGATACGTTTTCTAATCAGTGCAGTCTGAGCCCAGGCTGCATCTGAGAGATATGCATACAGGTAACCACACATGCAAACCAGGTGCTTGCATGCATAGGAAACAGGTTAAACATGCACGTATGGATCTGGGACCAACCAAATATTTAAATGATAAGAAACAGAGCTTTGCATGGGCTAGACTATCAGACTGGGAGCTCTGCACAAGCCAAACACTCATGCTGTATATAAAAGTGTTCCCTGAAGATTTGAGAGGACACAAATTAAATCTAAATATTAACATATAATTAATGTTACAGCTCTCCTTGACTTACTTTTTTCATTTTCCTTACTTGTGGACAAGGGTCAGTAGGGGGTCAAGGGAAAATGTCAGAAGGAAGTAACAATACCAGCTATTGTTTATGAACTGCCACAAACAAAGGTCTCAGTTTTGCAATCTCTACTCAGTGAGGAGGTCTCATGATTTCAGTAGGACCATGTACATAAGCAAGGACTATTTGCACAATGGAGGTATGTGGGATCAAGAGATGAAGTTGCAGCCCAATAGTATTCCTTTACATCTAATCAGGCTGGTTAGACTAATCATAAAATCCTGACCTTATAGAAATCAGTGGTAAAACTCCCATTTACTTTTGTAGAACAAGGGTTTCCCCCTAAATGCCAAGCTTGCTAAATGATTGTTATAGTTATAGGATGCACTAGTATGGCTTGGGAGGAATAGATAGAAAATTAGATATGTGGACCTCTTCCTGTTAAAATTATCATGTGGTGTTTTCTGGGCAGAAAAGGAGAGAAAAAGAAAAATATAAAAAACAATGATTCAAAGTCCAAGTGCATCAAGTGCAGCCGTTTGAACATCTTTCAACTGTGCCTCCTGTTACGTAACATTGAGATGTGTTTGGGCTGCAACTTGACACTACCCCTTTTTCCCCCAAACAGAGCTTTTTCTCATAAAATTCACTCAGGCACTTCTTCTCAAGTTCTTCATACACTTTTTACAAGAAAAAAGAAATCATTCATATCTAACAAAGAGAGTCTCGGATTCTTTAGATATTTTCCATTATAAGCTTTTGGCACCATTACTACCCACAGCTCAAGTTACTTTTCTGATCCCCCTTCTTTCATCTGGTAAAAATGGATTATTTCATTATTAGCCTGGAACCGTTACTGTTCACAGAGATCAGGTCTGTATATGAACAATGCCTTCTCCATATATTACTGAAAATCCTGGAATTGTTGTAAACTTTGCACCAGACACTTTACATCTTTTTTTGTGAAATCAGCATGGTGGCCTATTTTTTGAAATAGTATTTTCTCTTTAGAGGTTCCTTTTTTTCTGAATCAGTCTTAAAAATGATCATTAACTAGAAAGGGGAAGATCTTAATAAGTGCTAAGCCTATATAATGCTTAAGTGTGTGTGTGTGTGTGTATGTGTGTGCGCGTGCGGGTGTGTGTGCATGCTCATGCATGTGTGTGTGGACATGCACAAGTCACAATAATAAATATCCAATGCTGGGGGAACCAAATCGCAGCAGTTTGGTGCTGGTCTTATAAGAAATCCATTCATACATTAGAAGTAAAGCAAAATATATACTAAGATTAAACCAAACCATACCCATTCCAGTTATGGGAAAGTGTGGACTCAGATACTTATTGCACTGTTTACCCCCATTTCTATAATGATGACCCAAAACAAACTCCCATGTCCAAAAAAACTTCATACTCTTTAACTTTGGGAACATTTGAATTCAGATCTGAATCTGAGTTTTGAGAGTTTGGGCTTTCTATATAAAAAATGACAGTAGAGGGAACATGTGAATTGGAAGTGCAGGGTTTTCCAGCTGATGGAATTATAGAACATTTAAGCTGACACTCCTTCAGGTTTTTTTTTAAAGTTATTGCAGTGTCGTGAGAGATACGAGATCCAGCACTCGTTCTAGAGTAAAAAATGGCTCCCGTGCTTATAGCATCCAAACATCTCACAGTCACTAATGAAATTTATTTCACAACATCTTGGTCAAGGAGGAAAAGGCATTATTCCTCCTTGTATGTTGTATGTTAGTTCAACTGGTCCGGATGCAAATTCCAGCCGTCGCCCCTTTCCGTGTCCGGTGTGCCGGGATGTTCATTTCCTTCCTGGCGGAGCAGGGGACGAGTTCCCAGCTCCACTCCCGCCCTGGCCCCAGCCCTGGCCAGGGATCAGGGAGCCCCAAAACCATATCTTGGATGGGGCCCCAAAAAGTTGTGGAAACATCATTGGATTTACATACATCCTCTCTTGACAGAATAGGCAGCACTAGTTTTCATCTTCAATCCAACTGCTTACACCTTTCACCTATCTGCCCAAAGTGGCCTATTCTCTCTTGCCTTGGAAGACTTTTCGTATGAGTACACCTGTCTTCTGAGAAGTGGGCTATACTTACCAATTAATTTTGCAGAGGCCTTCACTGGTAACAACTTCCAGTCACTAACAACCTGGGCAGAAATCGAACAGATGGACCCTACAGGTAAAGAGCTCCGTTTCCCATTCCTAATCCTCTGAGAGAGACTTGAATTCTTTATGTCCTCCATGCGCGTGCTAATTAAAGTGTCTTTTCTGTTTAAACCACCTCAGGACACTTTTTTCCTACTTACTGTAGAAAACAGGGTAAAAAAATAGAAGCCTGAATTAGGAGCTAGTCAAATATCAAAGTTTTTAAATTGATTGTATAGTGACCTATTTGGTACTGCGGTCAGTGTAATGAAGTCCATCACATTATTTCTGAATATGTCACTTCCCTGGAAACCCCTCTTTTTGTAGGGTGTTTCCACCCTCCTGCTCCCCATAGTGAGAAAACCCCTGGCTACAGATTTCAAGTATAGATATTGATTGCAATTGTCAGGATTTGGGTCTGTGTCTATTTAATATGGAATTTAGCAGGAATCCTCTGTTACCCTGGATTATAGCAGAGATGAGAGAGTAACCGCTTTGTGGGATGTACACTCTTCCAACGCTTTGTCCTCCATGGTAATGTCCCAATCAGAGTGAAGTGCTCCCAAATGTGCAAGGACTATTTAAGCTTTATAAATGCTGTCCTCCAAAATTCACTCCACATAAATGTTTCATGTCTTCCCTCTGTGATGCACAGGCCCCAAACATTCAGCTGTGAGGGTGTTTATATTTGTGGAACTCTCTTGAACATTTGCTGTGGATTTCAAACAGCTGCTACACTGAAGCACTGGGAATAGCAAGATCATGAATATTCAGGTGAAGCCACTGGAATGAACAGCCGTTAATAGAATAAATGCCTAAACAGTTGTGTAAGGCTTATTAAGACCTATTGGGGCTGAGATAATAAATTCCCACTTTGACATGTTGCAACTACTGTAGTTTAAACATTTTGGACCACCTCTTCAGAACTGAAAGAAAAAATTATGTTAGTTCTATGTGATAACACAATGAAACACCTGGAAGGCTTGGCACTTATATCAGATTTGGCAGAGATGGTTTAACATGCTAGCTCATCCTCACTTAAAATTATGGCACTGTTTATTGTGTTGTCAAGGTTATCCAAATTACATACAATCTGGAACGAGCACAGATATTTCACGAAAGAACATTTTTTTTTCCCCTAGATCTCCTTCAAGTTTACAAAACCACCACTGTACTTTGCATCAGAGCGAGCCCATGGACGAAAAGCCCATCTAAAGAAAGAGAACTATTTTACAACGTGAAATAGACTAAATTGATTTATCCTATTCCGCAAGCCCAACTCAGTCTAGAAAATCTACGGACAATAGACTGGACTGTAAAAGGAGTTGTCAGATCTAAAGCTGACCTTCTTATTACAGGACACCTGTCTGGTTAAAAAAAAAAAATCCACAAAGCCCTGGACTGGAGTAGCTGCTCTGTGTATCAAGTGGTTAATTGCAGTAGGAGAACTCTTTTCCTTGAAATTTAGCTGTCACGTTGCGTTATGCTGTGCCATTTTGCTCGGTTCTGGCATACTATGTCACACAACATAAAAACCAACAGGATGCAATGGAGCTCTTGCAGGTTAAAATTTAAAGGCAAACTCAGTAATATTTGATCAGTTACCTGCTGTCAGTTCAGATAAAGAGCACTTGATCTCAAAGCAACATGGCTAACTTTTCAGAAGCAAACTTGCGCGTGGAAGCTGAGTGCGATATCCAGTTCTGCAGCCTCTGTGAACTGACAAGCACTGGCAAGGCAGCTCGCAAGCACGTTAAACTTTCTAGAGCCCATCTAATTTTGCTCCTTATACAGGTTTCTCAGAAAATGATCAAATCAAGTCCCTGTTGGCTGATATTTTTTAGTGGCCAGGGGATTCAACTGAAATGCTCAGGCGAAACGGCACACCCAAGAATAAATAAGCAAATATTCCATTTCACTGCATTTGGACTAAAACTCTTTGACCACATTTTTAAGGCCCTGCCATAACAGCGATCAGCTTTTCTGATCTGGTGAATGAATGATCTCAGATGTGTTGCCTGCCCTAATGGATTCAGCATACTGTATAAATCAGCAATGTGCATCAAAGCCAGTCAGAAGCCAGTCAGGATGAAATAAAAAAAAAAAAAATCCCAACATTTCCCTGCCTCTCCTCCCCTTTCCATTTTTCTATGACCTGGTTATCAATATAAGAGCCAAATCTGTTTCGGAAACTTTTGTGTCATGGTTGCCTTTCTGGAGGAAAGAACAGATGGAATAAATTAATTAGTCAAAGTATGTTTAAGTGGAAAGGCATTTCTTTGCGTGAGTGGCCAAAGGGGAGAAAGAATATATAAGGGACAAGGTAGCAGAAGTGCCTCAGGAGCTCTTGCTTACAGGAACTGCAACCCATTGAAGGTTTTTAACAACATAAAAGGTCTTTGGTTTCAGCTCCTGTTAAGAAGTAGGTCAGAAGGTGTTTGATTTGCAGACTTTTTTTTTGGTAATGACTGATCAGCAACTGTTCCTTTCAGCTCATTAAAAGGAGACACCTCACAACATTCATTTCATTTGTTATCCATAGATGCTATACTGACGCTTGCCTGTAATGATTTCAACTGGCTGTTGCTTGGATGTGAAAGGAGGCAAGTTTCCCTGCTGCTAGTGCCTGTCAATGTGCGCTCTTGGCCATCAGCAAGTGCCTGGGTGATATGAGGTAAGATCATCTGGCTCCGGTTTTCCAAACCCATGGGCAAGTATTCATTTCATCACCTCCCCATTTTTCCTGCTTGGCATTCTTTGGCGGTGAAAACTCGCCACTACATTTCTGATTCAAATGTTACTAGCTGCACCGGGACTCCAGAATAGAGAGGTCCCTGCTGAGACGCTGTTAGACATGTAGCGCCCCTTTAGTTTAACTTTACCCTTGTTTTCTCAGACTTACGCACCCCATGTGAAAAGTCACTACATTAGGAACCGACAATTTACAGAGCACCATGCCCAGTTCACGGTAGATTTAGTGCAGCACTTTGCACTGCGCACAGACTACTGGAGCGTTGTTCACCCAATTTGACTTGAATGGACCATCCTGCAACAGCATTACATCGTGGCCATTTTATTTTTAATCGCATAACTGGCAAATTCTAGAGAATGAATTTCATTGGTGTATCTAATTTCTTGTTAACTATGTGCTTCAGCAAATGGGCAGCAGGCCAGGGGCCATAACAACTTTCTAAATATCTGCAGCCATGATTGAATCAGAAAAGATTTTGGAGCTGTGGCTAGGAGGGAGATTTATGTCCTCCCCAGATGTATCTCATCAGCGCGCTGGTGTGTGGAATGAGGGAGATGGTCCTAATCATGTACTAGCACCCAAGGCTGGCTCAGGAAGTACAAGGATATCAGCTGAGGAGCAAAATATTTGTTTAGCCTCCAGCTGAAGGAAATGTGCTGGAACTGTGGCTGAATGGGGCTGTGGGGCAGGAGGACGGTAAGGGAAGAAACGGGAAATCCTGCTAGTGCCTTTCATTACTGACAGAAGAGCACAGTTGCTACAAATAATCACTGGGGTTAGATTGTGCACGGGACAACCTGCACATGCAGAAGATAAGGATCCCCTGACCCATCTTTGGGTGGGATACCTGAACCTGAGGTTTGTGTAGCTACAAGCAAGCAGGCATTACACGTTTGCTTTCTCTGTCCCCGAAGCTTGTAGGTGGAGAGCTGCGGTACAATGGTCAGTCTTGGCTCTATCCTATGCTCTCTGGCCAGCATAGTTGAGCTGGTGCAAAGGGTATTGTAACCGCTGCTGGAACAGGACAGGAGGAAATTAATACTCCCCCTGCTTTGCCAGGAACAAGGAGGGGATTGTAACTCTGAGAGAGATTGCAGAGTCCCTAAGGTTACTCCTGAAGCAAAGGTACAGCTTTCATAGTGCTCCTTGTGTAACATGGCACAAGCTGACTCTATACCAGCTGAAAAGTTTTAATTTTGAATGGGCCTTCAAGAGGGAAACTAGCAAGCATCACAGCAAAGTAGCAGCTAAGACCCCCCCCCCTCCCAATTTAATAGAATAGTTAGTTTTAATTTGACAAAGTAGATTTAATTTAACAATTTCAGCAGGTCTACTTTGTTTTCAAGTAGCTTTGTGTTTTAGGTCGGGATTTGCTAAAAGAAAAAAAAAATTCTTAAAATGTTTCCACCATCATCCTCTCTGCGCTACAGTTATAAAAGCAGGGAAGAAAGAATGATTGCTTTCTGGGTTATCTTGCGGCACTAAAATCTGGAATAAATCTCAAAATGCAGAAAACACCAGGCTTACAGGAAAAATGCACAGTTTGTGGGCTTTATTCTCAGCAAGACAGATGGGAAAAATGAAAGAAGAAATCATCAGGGGTCTATTTAGGAGTGCAATATTCAAAAGATCAAAGAAACAGCACTCAGATTGTAGTGATCATTAATAGATAATAAACTTCACTCTTTTTTGGTAAGTTACTCTAACATATGCTGAGCAAACCTTGGCTCTCATTTAAATGAAACCCTGCTCTAACCACCTTTACAACCACCTTTTTCATAACATTTAAAACGCTTGGCTCCAATGAAGACTGCTCTGTGGTGGGTAACGTGCAATGACAAGGTAGCACCTACTTGACACGGGCCCAAGCTACAAAATCTAAAATTGGGCAGGGAACACATCCTAGCGCCAGAGGGTGCTAGCATCTGGGCTGACAGCAGGGTCTTATCATAAAATAAAGGCTCTAAGCAAAATGCTGATTTGCAAATAGGGGTGTTTGGAGCAAAGGTTTGTGCACCTGTCTAGCAGTTCAGCCATGAAGTACAGGTCTGAGATCCTGCAGGGTTTTGTTTCTGGAGTTGGCAAAACTAGGGGGGATTAGAAGTAATGCTGACCCCATTCCTGTTTTGGGTTTGTTATTTCATAGGGGAGTAGTAGACGCTAGAAGACTTGCTGGAGAAGCTTTCATAGGCGGTAGCAGGTTTCTATTCAGAGGCGGAGGGGAAGGAGCCATTGGAAATTAACCTCACCTGATGTTTGGTCCAAGCAGTGCCCGCTCAGCAAAGGTGCATTTTAATTAAATGTGCATTTTCCAAATCAGCACCCAGAAATCCATACTGTGCAGTTCTGCCTTATTCTAGGCAACGAAAGGGCTAGCTGTTGTTGCCTTGCCTCACTGTCCTTTTTAGACACCCCATGGAAGAGGGTTGCCAACTCTGAATCCATTCTGGGGGGTTTCCCGAATGCCAGCATGCCTGTGACACACAACGCAAATATACCCATGCCCTTGTGTACACCAGTGGTGGGTTACAGTGTGTAGACTTTACATCAGGAAGACAATGCACATGACTACTACATTTTTAAAAAGCCACTGGACTACCGCATACATCGGATTCAATATTTAAAATTTATTTTAATGAATACCCCGTCATTCATCCCCTGGGTGACTCTGAGCTAGGGATGCACTGATAGAGATTTTTTGGGCCAATTGCCAATTTTTAAGGAGCCATATTGACCGATACTGAACCAATTCTGATATGCAGCTGGGCAGCTTGGAGACCAGCATTGTGCTGGTAAGTCTGGTGTGGGGGGAGGGGAGGGAAGGGCATGTGGGGGAGGCAGGTCGAGGCCCCTGCGGTGAGGGAGAGAGTGGGGCAGGGGCAGGTGCTGCTCAGCCAGGGAGGGGCAGGGTGTGGGATGGAGTGATGAGCGGCTCATCCAGGGTGCATGGTGGGGTGGCTCCTGCCCTGCATGCACCCCAGGAGGGCATGGGGGACATGTGCCCATGGATCTTCATGTGGGGTGGAGTGGGGTGGGCTGCCGCAGCAGGCTGGGGCCGAGGCGGTGCTGGGATCTTCCTGGCTGGGGCTGGTCTGGGCTCTGCTCGGGGCACTGGGTGGAGACTAAAGGGGGGCTGCAGCCACCCCAAAATTCACTGTAGGCCTCCCAGTCCCTCTCCTAGGGTGGGAGCCCCCCTACCCCCGAAATGAGCCACTCATGGCTCTGTCCCATGCTCTACCCCACCTTGGCTGAGCACTGCCAGCCCTAGCCCCACTCTCTCCCTCACCATGGGGGCTTCTATCTTCCCCCCCTCATGCCCCTTCCCTCCCCTCCCCTCCCCCAGCCTTCGCTCACAACAGATTTACCAGTCAACACTGCTCTCCAAGCTGCCAGGCTGTGTTCCTGGCCGCATGCATGCTGCAGCTGTGCACATGCACAGGGCATTTATTGGCCACATTATTGGACACGTCAGGCAAAAAAAGCTGATTTCCAACACTGTTAATTTTCCCTATAATGGGTGCTGATACGATATGGGACTGATGTACGGGGCCGACTGCATTTTTACTCTGAGCAGTCTCCTGGAGATTTATATATAACTAGAGATTTGCCTGTGAAGACTGATGGGGTGGGGATGGGCGGGGACAGTGCACTGCCTCCCAGAAGTGGGAGGGGGAGGGGAAGCTTGCAGACAGCGGCTGCT
>NW_005842244.1:389047-454020 GCF_000455745.1 Alligator sinensis | reverse complement strand
GCCCCTCCACCCTTCCCCTCTGCATCTGGCCTCGCACCACCCATCTCCCCTCCCCCCTGCTCTGCATCCACCTGGCCCGCTCCACTGGAGCCCCACCCCACCCCACCCCGCCCCATTTTGCGCATCATTCTTGATGGGTATTCTTGATGCAGCAATGGCTGGAGCCATGCCCCATTGGGAGCCATGCCCCCCAAGAGCGTTATGGACAGACAGACAGACAGATGGACTAAGCCCTTTTTATATCAAGAGATATAGAGATATATATAGATCTCTCTCTCTCTCTAGATATATAGATATAATCCCTGGAGACTCCAGGGCAATCCTGGAGGGTTGGCAACCCTACCATGGTCAGGTTCCCAGCATGAGAAGGGGAGAGGGCTAGGAAGGCCAAGGGAAGACTTGCATTGTGTGGCAGCAGGTTAAAGTTGGCAGGCCTCAGCCTTACCACAGTGATATACACAAAACCAGACCACGCAACCCCAATCTGTATTATTTTTCAGTGAATCCCTATAGCTTCAAAACATGGATGACTGTTTAAATAAATAAATGACCAGGCAATCATGCCTCAGCAATGTCTCTCTCAGGTACAGCTTTTGGTCCCTAGTATACAGTGTTACTGCTAACGCGCTGGATTCTAACGACACCGTGAGCAACGGCAACTTTCTGCCTTCTGTTAAGCAACATATAGACTTTAGAAAATGATCTTATTATTGTTAAAGACCTCTACTTCTTGCCTAGACAAGGGAAGCTATATTCCATTTGTTTTGTAGCTGCCACTTGATTTGGGTACTACCTCCCTATGTTAGCAGTATTCATGCAAATGAAATCCTCTAAAAGCATGTCATCCAGGGACATCAAGGCTAGTAAACAGGTTATATGTTCCTTCTTGTATTTAAATCAATGGAAGTTACACTGAATGCAGTTATAGATTTCATAGATTTCATAGCCATTAGGGCTGGAAGAGACCTTGCAAGATCATCGGGTCCAGGCCCCTGCCCAAGGGGCAGGAAGTCAGCTGGGGCCAAATGATCCCAGCAAGATAGGCATCCAAGTGTTTCTTAAAAGTGTCCAGAGTAGGTGCTTGCACCACTTCTCGGGGCAGGATCTATTTCAGGCTCTGGGGACTCGGACATTTTATGTCCAGCCTCAAACGGTCTTCCAGGATATTGGCAGTTACAGGATATTGCAACGTGCAGAGGGACTCAAAGCAAAGCCACAACATGTCAAAGTTAGAATTTATTCCTGCATTTAAGTAATAAAGACATATTTAGCAAGATGGTGCTGCTGCTTGTGCTGCACAGGCTTTCATGGAACATGGTGCCTTGGGTTGATGGGAAAATGAATGGGGAGGGAAAGAACTGATTTAATTAGAAATGGGAAGGAAAGCTAGCCCCTGACAATGAAAAAAGCCAGGAAGAGGAAGCATGCTGTCCAATAACAGTATTGGGTGAAAGCATCAGGGCCTTGCACCTATTGCTCAGGTTTGGCCAAGCTATGCTCATAGGGAGGGAACAGGTGCTTTTAAGCCACATTTTTGCTGCCTAAATCCTAGGGTGCCTGGTGGCATTTGTCACTTTAACATAATTTAGAGGAGTCCAAGGGCTGCTCTATGTTCCCCTGGCATTGCGCATCAAGCCCCCTGGGAACTCTTAGGCCACATCCTCTTGTCCCTGCAATATGAACAAACTCAAAGAGTATTACTATGGTAAAGGTAGAAGAATCGTCTGTGACTGATGAATGATGTTTTATTTTGGTCTTTCTTTTCCAGTGTAGATGTGGGGGTAGTGGAGATGGTGCTCCTTGGCTGATTTATTTACATGAGGAAGGGGTGGGGGGTGGGTAGAGGAAGAGGGTCATGCTCTCGTTCTCCAAGCTGCTTTGGAAAAAAGTGCATGCTTAATTTGCATTCAAACTGCATCTCTGGTTCCTATCTCTCAGCAATGCTTGAATAGATTGTAGTGTATACAAACCTGGCAATAACTCCAGGCTGGACTGGCAATAGTTGGAAAACACTGTTTAATTTTTCAATTTATTTTATTTTTTTGGTCTTGGAAAGATTCTTTTTATTTGCTGCTCTGTTGTTTTCCCTGTGATTCATGTTGTTTTAGGAAAGAATAATTGACAAAAGTAAAGCAGCTTGGCTGTCATTTAGTGGTCCCCAACTAAACTCACACAGTCTTGCTTAGGAATCCGTGCCCTCCGCACTGCATTTGTTTTAAGCTTCCAGCCTCCTCTAGACAGATTTTTTTTTCTTTGCAGGCACAAAAGCACTTTAGTCAGCACAAATCTGAAGGTAGAACAAAACCCAGCAATAGCATATCTCATGCTGCTATCAATTTTCCACCAGTGGAACGCTTCAGTACATGAAGTCCTTTGTCTATTTTCAGAAGTCAGCTTCAGTGACATTACATGAACAACTACAACATTATAGCATGTTCCACACTGTTTCAAATTGTACCCTTAAATAAAAAAAAAGAAGAATAAAATAAAAAAGGGATGTCTTGGAATAGAGCCAGGGTATAATGATTTCAGTTCTGAAGAAATCCAGCAACCAATTACACTAGATTCAACATTTTCATGTACTGTAAGTTTAAAATCTTCTCTAATCAAATAGGGAAGCCCTTTCTCCCTGCGATGCTATGGTTTTAGTTACCGGTAGGCCTCTAAAAGTCTGTTTCCGTTTAAAAAAAAACAAAAAACCCTGAAAGGTTACATTTACAATATGTATGAAAAAAGGCTGAATCATACAATTATATATTTTAGAAAACTAAAGCAATGTAAAGCAGACTAATCATGATCCCAAATTCAATTTTCAAACCTTTAATTGATCCCATCCCAAAGGTAACATTCTATCTTAATTGCCATACCGAGATGGTTGCAATTACGTAAAATAAAACTAGGCCTGTTGGTAACTGGAAAAGTCGTCTCATTAAACAGATGATGGCCAGCTTTTATGATACTTGATTGCAAAAGGATGCAACCACTTTGCTTATATTTCCTATTCTGGTTAGACTCCTCTTCATGTACATCCAGTTTATGCCAAAATGCCAGACACACAAAAATGACTGGAAGATGATACCGTCTGCGTGGGTCCTCTTAGAGCACAGTTTCGTCTGCAATGTAATTTATTCCATAGGAGGCAAGGAAGGGCAAGGAGGAAAAAGGCCCACAGGCCTGATCTGTGGGGAGGAAGGGGTATTCCACCTTCCAGAAAGGTGGGAAGGTGTGTGCACTACTCTTGTCACATTAGGGAGCAGACTGTGCCTCTGCACCCTCTAAAGCACAAATTCTCCTAGGGCTCTGCAGTGGCCAAAAGCTGTAATCTAGTCCCTAAAGATAATCTGATGAACAAGTTAAAACAAAAACAAAATCCATGCAGCACCCCCAAAAGACAAGGATGCACTAATGTCCCATACTGGCTGGTAGTGCAACTTATAAAAAGGCAACTGTGGTCATTGGCATTGTGTCATTCCCAGTAACAGTCAGAAGTTGGGTTGTAATCCACGTGCTGCTACATCTTGCTTTTCTAGCTATCACACAAAATAGGAACGGGCAAGGTTTGCACTGTAATGTATTACAAGGCCAAAGCAGAAGCAAAGGAAACTTCCAGCCTTCTAAAGGTGACACTGGATGTTGATGAAGCAAGAAGACTGACAGCTTTTTTATTGCAACCAAGAGATACAGAGCCTCTTTCAATATGATATTAACACCTGTGTCACTTGGAACATTGCCTCACTGGATGCAGAAATCAAGTAAGTAATTACTGGGAGGTTATACTCCTATTATTATCATCATTGAACTTTTGTACTTTGTAATTGTCTGGGAGACATAGGCATAACAACAGCCAACGGTGGATTTAGAGCCAGGCACATTCAAAGTGGAAATGGCACAGATTTTTAGCTGTGAGGGTGATTAGCCATTAGAACATCTTACCATAGGAAGCTTTAGGTCCCCTCTCTCTCTCGTTTTCTAGTTATTGGGCTCCATAAAAGAGTAACTGGATGAAAGTCTACTCTATGGCTTGTCCTATACTGGAGCTGAGACCAAATCAATGATCTAAGGTTAAGCCTTAACAATTCTGCGGAAACCTCTTTATCTGGAACTACTAGAAATGACCAGTGGAGAAACAGCTTCCTCTACAATTTTGGAAAGGTTCCAGTACCAAATTTTCATTATTATTATTATTTGTATTAGATGCTGGAGGACTCATGCTTTGCAGTATAGAGAGATAATGACAAGAAAGTCCCTACCCCAAGGAACTTACAGTTCAAGTAGATGATAGGATAGGAGGGGGATACAAACAGATGGGAAAGCACAAGGTAAGAGTGAAATGATTATTTGTTTAATAAGCATACATTTCAGAACACCAGCTGTACCCATTCAGCGGCCTTCCTGCTTGTGCCTGTTGATTAAATGGGGGCACCCATCCTATACCTGAACATCCAAAAATGCAGAACAGGTTAACTGTATATGCATATGCCAGTCTGCATTCCCTAACCGGACATACATCCAGTATATGCATATGCCAGTCTGCATTCCCTAACCTGAGGACATACATCCAGTTATTCATGTTACATATGTTGGTTGCAGGCACACAAAATGGATCCCCTCAGAAACGCAGGAGGCTCAGTTAAGGAGGCTAAAAAGTGATCTTGCTAGTCTGCAACACATCAAAGCTACACATTTCTGTTCTTGCATATCTGTTGATAAGAATTAATAGCAAGTACAAGTCAGAACCGAAAGGTTCTAACAAATGCAATGGGAAATTTTTAACTTTTAAACAGTTATTTTTAAAATAGAGAATTAATCCAATTGTTTAACTGAGAGTTTAATGTTATGTTGTATGGAATAGCCTTACCACTCCCATACTCTCCAGACTTACCCAAAGACTCCTGAAGTGATTTTACATGAAACTAAGGCTTCCAAGTTCCTAATTGTGCTTAACTCTTCCAATAAGTTAGACCTAGTAATGCTAAACAGAGCAATGCCTTTTGAAAATGAGTTCTGGGATTGCTAGTTCAATACTATGAAGTAACAGCTAAATGTCTGGTTTGACTTAGAATGAAACAGTTTTGACTAGCCAAACAGGTACCACTTAGAGTTGTGCCAAACATCAGTTTAACTTTCACAGATACTACATTGCACCAAAGTGTATATTAATTGGTTTGATTGGAATATTTTTTTTAGTTCCTCCTGTGGGCAACAGTGTTGCAGTGGAAGAACAGTTTTCCATGTATGAAAATGAACTGGTATTTCACAATAAGGCTCACCTTGGTTGCAAACTTATGAAACTGTGAGCAATTACTTGTTTAGCTAATAAGACATAATCTTCAATAGCAACTGAATTAAATGATCATCAGCCACATCAGAGACTTGATCACTTCAGCAGTGTATCTTCTAAGAGAAACATTTTCAGCACTGACTTTCTGTTCTTCCATGGAAGCAGCGTTTTCTTGCTACATCAGCACTTTGGTCTCATTGCACATCTAGCTCTGGAAACCTGCAGTGAACCTGTATGGATCCAAAACTTACCTACAGATTTAAACAGAAATTCAACAATGGGGCACACAAATATATTTGAACGCAAGCCATTCAATACATTTCAGGTCTGAAATCTCATGTGAAGCAGTGCCCTCAGTGAAGTTAAGGCCTTTGTTATTATCAAGCGGCTTTGGTAGCGCTTCCAAACTTCTGGGAGGGAATATTCATCACCAGGAAATGCAACAAAATATGACACAAAAAATTAACATCTGATTCTCCCAAGACTTTCTAAAACAAAAATTAAAGCCCAGATTCTCAGCTGGTATAAACTGGAATACGTCAGACAAATGTCATTGGTTTGTGGTTATTTAACTGGCTGAACACCCTCACTTAGTGATCTTTCTTCTATCGGAAACTGTTTACCTGACATAAAAAGAAAGTGAGCCAAACCTCAACATATTTAAATATAGCAAACACAGACCATTATTCCATTTGTTTGCCGAATACTTCTAAGAAATCTCTAAAATGTGAATGTTGTGGGATTTGAGCAAGATTTTATCTTTGCACTTCTACTTCAGCTCAGCAATGAAAGTTTTTCACTACTGCTGGGAAGCCCTTGCTATTCTCAGTGCCCTTGGTCATGATGCCACTTCAAGATGAGACAGCTGAATCTGTGCCAAATCAGGATTGATTCAGGGTCTACCCTTGTAAATGGTCTGGGATTGCCTAAACTCCTGCATGGGTGGATGTCTGACTCAAGCTGTTTGGTATCTTGCTTCAGCCAAAACCTGTCAGGTTCATAAAGACAAAGCAGCACTTTTTTCTTCTCTGCCTCTAAGGCAGCTCATTGGATGTTTGGAGAGTTTGTCCCACTCAAATTCAATTGTAAGAAAAATGCATAAAGCTCAACCTGAGGATGTGATCTATACTATCTTACTAGCAGTGTGCCCAACAATGATGCTAATCATTACTTTATTTTTGTGTGAGCCTGATCTCTATATCCAGTAAAGAAAGGAAGATGTGTGAAACTTGGAAGGTCATTACCCTGAATCAAAATACTGGGAGAAATATCTAAACTGGGATCTACACTTTGTTTGAATTTCTGAGTGTTACTGGTTTAACACATTGTACTGTGTGCTTCACTAGTCTGATCCATTAGCAATTTTATGCTGCCCCCTCACTACCCAAAAGGAAAATACAAAGATATAAAGCATAAAAAGGCAGATGGAAGGGATGGACAACTACTAAAATACACTGAACAATGTCAGACTCCTTCTCTCTCATGCTTCTGTGACAAATGCAGTACAGAAAAGAGAAAATGGTATTACTACAGACAAGTCGCCATAATAACATTGCGACTAGAATGAAAAACAGCTGTGCCCTGTGAAACAGATGGGGCAAGTGACTTGCCCAAGGTCACATAGCAAGTCACTGTCAGAATTGGGAGTGGAACGCAGGGTTAAATTACGCACTGAAGGACAGGCAGGAAGTCAATAGCAAAGTTGGCAATAAGAGCCTGATGTCCTCACTCTCACTTCCCTGCCCCAGCTGCAGTCAAAACTCAGTGGCACAAGCTGATTCATTCTGTTCCAGGTCTTGAAACTACAATCAAACATCACAGGTACAACACCTGCTGACCATCAAATACAGTGGTGTCACTGCATAAAATCCCCAGCAATGAGTAAGTTATTTATTTCCTTCTAGGAAAACCTGGGTTAAAAATCACCACTGTAAACATAATTAAATGACATTGGCAGATAGATTTCAAGTTGGAATACAAATTGCATTGTGGCTATAAGATGAACACATGTTGCATTCATTTAGTGGTTATTTGTAATGCTGTGCTAGCTTTAGCTTAAATCTTCTATGTAACAGATCTCAGCAACTTGAAACAAAAGTATCCTTAAAAAAATAGAAATCACACAATAGCATCCTTCATGCCTGGCCCTGTTGTGATTTTACACTGAGGGTGCATTTTAATTGATGAAATGTGCTACACCGCACAACTTGAAAAAGTAACAACCTTTAGTTACCATTTGGAAATGTGATGGAAGTGCCAGAAGTTAAACTCTTAGGACTAAATGAAATAACAGAAGCTCCCTTTCCTTTCTTGTAGACGCTCATTAGTTTTCACTTTCTCACATTCTGTTTGCCATGGATCTCATCCAAGAATGACGGATGTAAAGTTATTAAGCAAGTGACAGTTTCAAAACTCCAAGTGTCACCACTAAGTGTGGAAGCACCGTTACCTTGGGAAAGATGAGAGGTTTTACTACCTGCAGTTTAAAGTAGGCATTATCACAAGGGGAATGAACAACAGAGGGAAGGGAAGACTCAGAACAGTTTGAAAGATGCAAGTCAGGTATCTGAATGGACACATAAAGAAAAGCCGAGAATGCTTGATGAATACTCTGGTAGTTAAATGCTTCAGCACACACAAGAAAATGTGTAAGGAGAAAAGGGTACTAATGTGTAGGAGGCAATGGATCAAGAGTTTCCTCTTAAATTCAGTCCAGAAATGGAAAGCAGTGGTATCTCAAACACTACAAAGTCTTTAAATGAAGAGGTAGATTTTTAACTTTTCTGATTATGGGCCCAAAACTGCAACTGTGACACACACCAGGAGTCCGACTGGGACTACTCACATGAGCAAAAGTGGCAGGAATGGGCTGTTGTTTCTCCCTATAAACACATGTACAAAAGACAGCAATAAAAAGCTGGTCTCATATGAAGGAAATCTCCTACAGGTCTTTGAAAGCAATGTGGGAATATCATGGTACATTTGGTCTTGCCCTTTGAGATCAAGAAAGGAGCAAACAAGTCAGTCCACAGGATATCTCATCAGCTTTACCTCCCAAATGTCCTGGGTGACCTTACTGCCACACTCCCTACTTTTCCAAAGATTTATCCATGTCCAGTTGACATTTCATCTAACCCTGTGCACAGGTACTTCCTGCCAGCTTCTGACATTGTGGCCAGGGCTGTATAAAATAAGACCCAAGTCAAACCTATATTTCAAACTAAACCTAACTCTCTCCCCCTCCCCTTGCCCCCTTCCACTTTTTGCAATTATTTTTCCTTGTGCCTCAGCACGTCCTGGTTTTGCTCAAGAGCAGAGGGAGAGGCAAAAATACTACCTGAAAAGCAACCTTTGCATGCCTATCTTGCAGTCATTCATCATTGAACATCTTCTCTTTTCTAAGCGTGCCCTGCCTTCTGTGGTGTATTTCATCCAGCACAGTTGATATTCTCAGAAATACATTTCGTGGGAAGTCTGAATCCCCATTCTTCACCCTTTTGGTCTCATATTAGTCTTAATTATATAGGCAAATAGACAATGGTCACCACTGCTGGCAAGCTCCCAAGCACATTCATTACTGTGCATGAAGTCAAAACCAACCTGTGGTGCTAGTGAGTGGGAGAAGGGGGAAAGGCTGTGGATGGTAAAAGGGATGGGTCAATCCTACGTTTACTCTGACTCAGCTGGAGCAGACTGTGTGGGTGCAATACATCATGCTTTTGTGTTCGGAGAAATAGTCTTTCTCCCTTTTCACCCACTTCTACTATCACATCAGCAAAGTCCTTTGAATTTCTGCTTGGCTCATGATTGGGCCCTTTCTGTGTAACAAAGTATTGATGCAGTAGAGGAGTCAGCAGAATGCCAGCCATGTCCTCATTGATTTCTTGTCCGAATCAAGGTATAAAACAGCTAATTTTGGAATGGTGACAGGAGAAGAGTTAAATTCATATTGAAGAAAATGAAAGTTGAGGCTTTCCAATGTTTTTCCAGTTGCTGACAAAGACAACAGATATGGGGTCATTGCACTATATGACATTCAAACACACAGCAAGTCTCTACCCCAAAGATTATGAGAGCAATATATTTATTATTTATATTAAATAATTTTCCAAATTAATACTAGTTTGGAGCTATTTTTAGGCTGGGCTGTTGGATTTTCTTTAATTGGGATGAGTTTGTCCACCTCTAATAGTTGCAGGAGGTTCTGAAGTAAAGCAAGGAAGCCCTTTAATGTGGTTGATGTTGTTGAAATACATCTGTGATATTATTGCTAGATCTTGACTTGAGGATAAAGTGCTGATCTTTATAGCACTGCATGAAAAGGTTAGTGTAATCTGACTTCAGGCCTAAACTCACATGGTCTCACTATAACAATGCTTAGTAAAAGCTCTAATTTAGGCCTATGCTTAACCAAAGACATTGGAAACTGTCCAATTGTTAGTACTTAGAAAAGTACCCCATCATCAGTACTTAGAAAAGTTTTTACCTCAAAAAATTTTATTAGAATTAATTAATCTTTACAGACCAGCATTATCCCCATTTTATAGTTGACAAAATCAAGACAAAGGTTTAAGGGCTCATATCAACCTCCATTAAAATAAATGGAAAACTCACACTGACTGCAAAGAGAGCTGGACCAGATCCTAAATGGCTTACCAAAGGTTGCACAATTTTTCTAAGTTGGGATTTGCCTGTAAGAGTTTTTGGCTCTTATCCCTGCCCTCAGACTACTACTAGATCATGCTGCCTTCCTCTTCAGAAATGGCTGTTGGAATTTGTTCTCTTTCCAGAGACCTTGTTCTCTTTAGAAATCCCATTTGTTCTGATTCTATAATTGACAGAAAGGAACGGATAGGAAAGACTCAACAGAAGCTGACACTAAACTGGACTCTGATGCTGGCATTAGTCACAATGGGCCATGTGTGTGCACACATGCACACTGAAGATCCTAATACGACTCCAGATGCTGTGTATAATCTAGAGGTTTATTTCTAATGAATTATTTCTGTTATTACTGCAGGCACTATGCGATTAAACCAATGTGCGATATAGATCAGGATTAACTATGCTTTGCTTTTTCACTTGCTCTATAATGATGAATTTCTATTTATGTTTTAAATTTGCTATTACATCCCTGAATTCAGCTAGGTCATTTGAGTAGTGCGTTGCCCTGTGGGAAACCAAGGTTTCTCCACTCTTGCTCCTTCAGTCATTGCTAGCTAAAACAGAGGTAACCATGACATAATATTCTCTACCGTGTTTTGTTTAATATTAGCCCCATGGGATAATTAGTGGAAGTGAGAGACTTTTCCATGTTGAAGGGACTGTGACCAGAGTGTGAGAAGTTAATGCAAACTAGCAGAGAAATTTCACCTTGGAAAGAGATGACGTTGCATATTATAACCTAACCAATACTAGGGAGAATGCAGGTGTTATCCCACTCTAGCGGCTGGTTTACAGAATCGGTAAAGAAATATGGTACAACTATAAGGTACAGAACTTAATTTTTAAACTCAAGCAGAAGACAGTCATGTTTTTAGTGAGAGAAATGCTATGTTCGTTCCCCAGTTTATACAAATAGGGTCATTTGTAGGGAGAAAATATGCATATTTGCAAGGTAAACATCAATCTGAAAACAAAGTATCTACTTATTAATAATCCAGGGCCATTACACTCTACCCAGCCCAAACCTGCAGTGTTTAAGAGTGCCAATGGAATTATATTATGCACACATGCACACACACATACACAAAAAGAGAGAAATATATATGTGTGTATGTGTGTGTGTATATGTGTATACACATATATCTATAAAAGATGAGAAACATTTTATTTATACACACACACAATCATTCCTATCACGTCAGCTCTTATGCTATCATGTCAGCTCTTATGCACTCATATACAAACTTAATCTCACTTAATTTCTTTTCAGCTAATAAAAATAAACCTTGAGACTGAAAAAAAATAAAATGTGGCAGGAATCGTCTGTACTAGTAAAAGCCAAGCTATTCCATTTACATGAAAGGTGTCTAAAGTCACCTACTATTCAGAGCAGTGCATTAAAACTGAGCTTCTTGACTTTTTCCGTTTACGCCGGACCTGTAGTGTTGTTTTTCTGCTCTACTGGTGTGAATGTCAAATATCCCCAAAACCTTAAAAGAAATTTAAAAATACGTTTGGAAAAAACCACAAGCAGCATTTTTTAGAGTGGAAAACCAGGAATATACATCAGTATTTGCAAATATCATTTGATACTTGCAAACAGCTAAATCCTGGCATTTTTAAGTTGCATGGGACCAAAATCTGTTTATTTATACAGATAGCCTCATTCAAGTCAGTAGTTTTATATGCTTTCAGTAAATACAGCGAGCATGATTTAACCTCCAGTTTATAGAAAATGATATGAACAATTTTTTCTCAGCAGAAGCAGCCAAATATTCCTTGTGTCAATATATTTATGTACAGCCCATAGTCCAAAGATGGTGACTGCTTAATGCCTTGAATATAGGGCAGCATGCAGTTGCATTGCCAAAAATGGAGTGCTGGCAAAGCTATGTGACAACCACAACTCCTTCTCTCTTTCCACCTTGCTCCTGGGCTGCAGCAATTTGCTATGGTCTTTCACTGGCTGTAGCAGCGGGGGCCAACCTTTATGGCAGGCATGCCTCAAATGAGCTCTGCCTCCTCCCAAAGTGCCACTCTCATCCCCTTTCTATGCCCTATCTGCTTTTTATTCCCAACTCTGTGCTCCCTGCCCAGTCTCCTGCTCAGCTTTCTGCTTCTTGTCTTGTGCTCCCTGCCTCATCTCGTGCTCCGCTTTCTGCTTCCCTGCTGTGCTGCCTGTTCTCTCCCCGATCTGTTGTGTGCCACACAAAGGCCGCCTGTGGCACTCATGCTGCAGGTTGACTGCCCTTGGACTTGAATGCACTACTCTTCCCCTTCACACCAGTTTAGCTCTGCTCATTGGCACATCAGAGAGTGTGCTCAAGAGTCATTTTTTCACCTGATCCACTCACCTGATTGTTCCTCACCCTAGCCTTGACCCAATGCTTTAGCTAAGAGACATGGAGGCTATGCAGAGAGAAGGAAGGGGCTCAAGAGGGAATAGCGGGGAAAAGAGCTTTCTTATACCTAGCCAGCACAGCAAAGCAAGGACTAAGGAGTCGTTAGAGTTTTTAGGCCAAAAGGGATCAATATGGCAATCTAGTCTGACCTCGTATATGTTTGGGACAATTTTAATAGAAATGAGATCAGTAATGTTCCAAAAAATTAAATAAGGTACTCTCTACTTTTATACAGAATTTAAAAGCCGCCCTCAAGACTTTATCTGCGCATTACATTCCAGCTACTGATTTCTATAGAAGAGATATAATTCTTTTATTAAATTCAAGAGGACTTTTCCATAAGGGCTTTGTGCTAAGCCTGCTGTCTGCCTTAAGACTTAGCAGGTCATTTTCTCATCCATTCTACTATGCTAATAAGATATAATAAATTTTGCAACACCAAGGAAAATGTAAAGACTTGAAGAACATTATTACAGATTTTGTATGTGCAGCTAAAGGCAAATTGTTTGCAGCTTTTATTGATCAGGGAGGGCTGAGTAAATGCTATGGCAGAATATAGAGTGAGGAAATATAATCAAAAAATAAAATTAATATACCAGTCACAGTATCTGAAATCTAAAAGTCAATAAAAGACATGCAATAAAGCACTCCAGAGAAATGCAACTCCATGGCAGTGAATATGAAGTTATTTAAAACAAAGTGCAAATATCAACAAAGGCATTCTTCACCATTCAGACATTTAATAAAGCCAGTCTATAATCATTGTTTAAAAGAATTAATAACTATAGCTAAAGCCATGTTTCACTGACTGTCTATGAAGTGAAGTGTCAGCAAGGTCTTCACTGCTCTGCAGTGGGAGTGCCGCTTTGTGAAATCTTATCCTGGTACACAGAGTAAGGAATTTGAAAGACATTTGTCAAGAAGGAAAGTGCTGGCATCATCAGTCTATGGACAGAACGGCTAAAAATGGAACATTTGACATGTAGTTGGGATCCAGTTACAAAATGATACAAGATGTCTTATAATAAATTGCCCATTCAGTCATACCCTTTGGTGGGAATAGTAGTATTTCCAACCTCTAAAATCATGAGTCAGGCCCCTCAAAAAGCATGGCATTAACTGAAAAATCGTGCAATTAAAAAAATAAAAGTGGAGTTCTTTATCTTTACCTTTTGGTTTTTGAGCTTTTAGGCTTTGGATGTTCAAGCCTCTATACTCATGAACCTTGGAACTTATTTCTTTTTCTTTATATGACAGCTGAAAGAAGGGAAACTTATCTTTTTTACCTGCAAATTTTCTTTGGTTAATAAGGTCCACAGAGTCTATAGCCTGCCTGCAGCTTGGGGCAGAACCAGAATTGTCAGTTACTAGCAGCAGGGAAACACCCCGTCTTTTGAAGATCTCTCCATCTGTGAACTTCCATAGCCAAGACAATTTAAATCTACTTCCTTAAATTATTGATTGCGTTAAATAAACATTAAAGGAAAAACGACAATTTCTCCTATTGCACAGCACGGTAATTCCATCTAACGATAATCCTGGGATGTCAGTTTCCATCTCTGCTCTGGATGATACAGTTGACTCCAGGGCAGGCCATTTGTATGGGAATTACTACTCAAAGCAAGGAAATTCAAGGAAACAGTTACATTTTCCTGTTGTCATTCATGCTTGGGTCCACACAACACAGGGATTTTCACAGCACTGTGACTTCAAGGTAAGAAACAGGATCAGCCTTTAGATATGGAACAGGGCTCGAATTGAACTTTTCTTAAGTATTATGAAAACCCTATCAGACAAATTGTTTGCCATGACCAAAACAACTCTGTTATCCATGAGAGGAATAATGTTCTGAGACCTCAAATAGTTACTGTTCCAGCTGAGTTTTCCCTTACTGGTACCCACTCATAAAACCGAATACAATAAAATAAAAATAAAATAAAATAAGATGATTCTCATCGGTTATGGGACTAGAGAATGAATAATTTGACTTAGATTAGTGGCAATGGATAAGAGTGGAATACCTAGATTTACTGACAGGGGCCATACAAATTTTGGATTATCGAGACATGTCTGTGTATGATCAGATAGGCCCCAGGAGGGGCTCAGTTTTTTTTCTCTGCTATCATTTGTTATTCATTATGCATTATGCACCTTCTGTTAATCTTCTTCTACGATGAGACCTTGAACCTAATATTATTCACTCTCACCAAGACTTACGATGGCACCATGTGTCTACATTTGTCCTGTATCCAAGATAATCTAAGAACTGTTCTACTCTGAGTTCACTTCAGCTTTTCCTGTGTCCAGAATCCTGTCTGGACAAAAGAAGAATTATTTTCTTCTCTACACCCAATATCACTATTTCCATGATCCTGGAGAGAGATCCTGAATGCACATCTATGATCAAATTGTAAAGACTGAAACCAGACTGTCCTTCTGGTTTCCCTCCTTTCACTTCAGGGGGGAGAGACTACTTGCACTGAAGCTATTTTTTTCCAATGTTACCTATCCCCTTTATAGCTAAGGGAGAGATGTGGAAAGGCCAGCTGGCCTCTCCAAACCTGCCAGGGTCCTTCCATGCTTGGAGAAAAAGGAGGGGCACAGACAGAGGCAACCATGGAAAACATAAAAAGACCTGTGGATTTTCCCCTTTAACAGAGAAAAACACAGATTTTTCATTTTAACAGAAACACGTGGATTTTCCACTTTTGCAAAGAGCTCTCTGCAAGTTGGTAGAGTTTTAGCCTATAAGCGGAGGGGGGAGTGAGAGGAGGGCGGTCAGGCAGGGGGCACCATGTGCATGTGTGCGCTCACACATGCACAGGGCTGCCAGGCAGCCTGGAGAGCAGCTCCCGCAGGTAAGTCAGGGGGAAGGGATGGAGTGAGTTGGGCAGGGCTGGTGCAGTGTGTGGGACTTGGGGCCTAGGGCTGCAATGCGCGGCCGCAGGACCCCAGTGGGGAGCGGGACAGAACCACAGGTGGCTCATGGAGGAGTGGGGCTGGATCCCTGTCACTGTGTGCATTTCCAGAGGGGGGCATGTGCCCCCCCCCCCAGATCTGCATGTAGGGCAGAGGCTCATGGTGGCAGCATAGAGTTTCCCCACCTGGCCCTGCTCTGCCCTGCTATGCCGGGTCCTGTCTACAGGGTCATGGAAGCCCTGGGGGAAGGCAATAGTGTGGGGAGCCCCAAGCCCACAGCAGGCAGCCCACCCCTACCCCTGCCCTGCACACAGATCTGGGGGGCACATGCTCCTCTCCCACCTCCCTCTGCAAGCCCCGGGGGGAGGGCAAAAGGGCAGGGAGCCTGCGTCTGCAGGGGGCAGCTTGCACCCACCCCTCCGGCCATGCCGCCCGTGGGGGAGGGAGAGCCAAGCTCCTGTGGGCGGCAGCCAAGGTTCAGGTGGTGCTGCAGGGGCAGGGGGCTATGGACCCAGGTCCTTGGCCTTGTAGCTCTGGCATCTGGGGCCCCCTCCAGCAGGGCCGGGAGGGTTGGGGCCTGTGGGTGGGGAGTGAAGGGCACCAGCAGTGGCTTCTTTCTGCTCCCTCCTCCTTCCTCCTCAACTGTGATGTCTTCTCCGGGGGGAAGGCAGTGTAGAAAGCTCTTTCTTTGATTGGCTGCTCTTCCCCAGGATGGCAGGGCACAGGAACAGAACTGGAGGGTGTTTTCACTCAAGCAGGCCTAAAATGAATGATGGCTAGAGGCTTTGTGTCAGTGAAGACCTCTTGACATCTCATGACTCAAAAAATATTGCGAGTCAGCCACATTGTTTTCTTCCCTTGTTTTTTTTTTATCAGCCATGGTTTCTCCTTGAGGGGCACCATCTTCTGCAAGTGCCTAGATGAAGCTACATAATGCAATATTTAAAAAAAAATGATCAAATTAAAATTTGCATGCATGTTTCAACATCACCACACACATGCACTCAAACTTGAAAAGCAGCTTTGCTAACTATATAGCTCTTCACTGCCCTGCTGTAGAATAGTCATGATTTAATGTGGGGTTTTATTTTAAGACCATCATATCATAGCATGAAGTCATCACTTCTATATCTTCTCATAAAATAATCCTGTTATAAAATAATCTGATTTTAGGACAGCCTTTATCAAAGGACAATCTTTTCAGTCTTTTGCTGCCAGAAACCTTTAGTACTTCCTAACTCTCCTCCTGCTAAGTACCAGAAAATCCTAGCTCTCTATTACAAGGTGTTGAGATCTGTACCCAGAGGATTTCAGCAGTATAATGAAACAGGAACTATATTATTCACAGAGTATTCTTCATGAACTGCAAACTGTACAAACATGCAGGGATATAGTGTCCACCCCCAGAAGCTCACAATCCAACATGTACCATAGATATAGCACGTACAGAGTCTATAAAACCTACCAGTGCAGAAGTATCTGTGTAGATGCTTATAAAGCCAGATCATTGTATTTTTGTGCACGTATTTATGGCTTTCTTTTCACAAAATCACTACGATTCAGTAAAGTATGTGGCACATAGGCACAGACAAATTAATGGACATAGCCATTAGCCAAGGTCACCCAAGGAGGCACTGAAGAAGACAGAGCACAGAGTCCAGTGCCAAGACACCATTATTTTTCCCAATTTTTCATCTTTGATTATCACTGAAAGGGGCCAAGGAAGGAGTGATCTGACTGTACCATACCCTGTACTTTAAATAGGATCACCTAGAGCATTTTCTAAAATCAATTTTCAGATGAAAGACGTTCCAAGAGAAATAAAGATGCCGTCACAACATTTTCTTTGGATCAGCTTTGCGATTAGATTCTTTTATTCACAATATGTACTGATACCATAATTGCTTTTGTCTGAATTTTGCAAAATCAGAATCCATATTTCTATTGCCCATTCATTTTGGCATTATAGAAAATGCCAGCATGCTAGGTGTTAATGATGGTTCACTTCTAGTAAAAAATGTGCTTGCTACAAAATCTTGATGGTGTTTGGTAGCAGAATGGATTTCTCAGTTAGTTTACTTCTTTAGAAACAAAAACTTGAAATAGGAACACTTTCAGTTTTTTTCCTCAGTGAAATAAATTATTTTAAATATAGCTTGTAGAGCTAATAATAATAATAAAAATAGCAACAATGACAATGAAACAACATAGGCATCTCAGTCCTGGACTAGAACCAAACTGGTCTAGAATAAGAAAAGACAGCCCTGATCCCCAGAAATGTTCTCGTGGAAGGAACAGAAGAGCACAGCAACACTTGTACAGCAATATTCAAGAATCAATTTATTTTTACATACAGAACAACAATGAATTGCAGTAAACATTACAAGGTTTTTATGTACCATCTATTTCCGTGGTGTCTAAGTGCTGATAATGCCCAACTTATTCTCACCTTTGCCTTCCAAAACCACCATATGGCTAGTGCTAAGTATTTTTCTCTTAATGAAAATGAAAAAGCATCCATGAATCCCATGAACAGATTTTTTGTAGTGGCGCATCAATGTCCCACTGCTGGCTCTGCACCCTAATACAAACATATTCTTTCACTGCACGTGCAAATGATTTTAAGCCGATAACAGCAGGCTTGCAAGAAGTTTCAAGAATTCACTGATGATTGGAGGTGGGGGTGGAATCCGGAAGCAAGGTTTCTACTTCAGTTTATATTATCTTAACATTCAAGTGATTCCTTTCCATTTAAACGTTCCTTCCAAGAAGGGCCAACTTATTTCCTTGAGACACTGTATATGCCTATGGTAATGCAATTTTTCATTACGCATGTAATGAACTCTATTTTCTACTTTTTGCTCACTCCTGTACTTTAGGTTTAACATGTAAACTGGGAAAGTACAGATTCTATTGCTTGGCACAGATCAGGAGAGTTTCACCGGTGAGAGCAATATAAATTCAACCTTTGGCTGCATAAATTAAACTGCAGATAGAATCTGCACATCAGTGATGCCAAGTTCATAGTTTACACACAATCCCACAAAACTAAACCCACATGATCAGAGTTGAGGGCAGTAACACTCATTCACCCTGTGATTTAAGCTCACCAATTCACTGTGTAAAGAGAAAGCCCATTCCCATGAGCTAACCGCCAAGGGTTCAGCGTGGCCATTGTGAAGGTGAGGAGGATGTCCAGCTGCAGAGGTGAAACACAGACCTGGCTTGAGTCCCTGGTTTTCCCTCCTGATATAAATCACATTAGTCTGCACTCCTGCTATGATGTGCTTCCTATCAGCACCAAAAGATTTGTGCAGAAAGGGAATAACAATGCTATGAAGTGAGTAAACAGTACAATACTCTCCACTCAGTGGTGTGTGGTAAGAGTACTGGATACCAAGTCCTACTGACTGGATACCAAGTCCTTTACTGAAAAAAATGAACAGGAAAGAAAGCAGGAGTTGTCTTAGTGAGGAACAGGAAGATGGGCAAAGGGTCTGAAAATGATTTAAGAACATAACGGGCAAATATCTTTATTCTCACATTTTGTAGGCTTATACTTCCTTTTGAGTATTAGAGTAATAGTTAACTGAACAATCTCAATGTGATTTTATAATCTCTTTGTACACAAAGTACCTGATAATCCTTGATAGCAATTGTGGTGATAGCAATCCCTATGACTGCACAATAGTACACATCTAACATGGGAACAAATACTGGAACTTAATCCATCATTTTTACTTTTGATTTGCACACATTTTCATGTCATACTTCAAGGATGGAAGGCATATCAGAGCCAGGCTTCTGGTCAGTATTTAACCTAGGCAATATCCACTCCTTTTGCTCCATGGACTACACATCCATTTAGTATCAAACTGGCAGACAGGTTCCCAAAGAATTTTTCACTCTATTGTCAAAAGGAGCTTTTGGTTTTCATGCTTCCTCTCTAGGGAAGGCAGTTTTCTTAAAGTATGAGGCATAGTCTCTTGTCTTGGGGCATGTGTAGATGAAATGGGGGCGCTAAATTGAAGCGGTGGGTTTTTAAAAATACATCTTCAATTTAGGGCCCTTTAAACTCCTGTGTCATTAACACACCTGAACTTCCCTGCCTCTCCGGTGGTGGGGAGGGGAGGATGAGCTGCCAGCAAGTGGAGCAGTCCCTGGGCTGTGGGGAGCACCCGCCTGCAGGCACCTGGCTCAGGCGGTCCCGGGAGGCACCACAGAGGGAAGCACCTGGCCCCCATGCAGCTCAGGTAGGCAGGGAAACAAATAAGAAAGATCAGGCTTGCCACTTTTCTTGGGTGAAGCCTTGCTTCCCAGGCTGCTGCCAGGCTGCCTGCACAGGCTTCCTGCAGAGCCCCTGAGCTGCATGGAGTCTGGTGCTTCGCTCCATGCCTGTACGGGAGAAAACTCTGGGCAGTTTGCTGCACCCCAAGTCATTTAAGGCACATTACACTGATGAATTTGCTACAGTGGCTGGAATTAATGCCCAATATGCTGCCAATGCATGCAAACACCAACACCATTAAAGCGGTGCAGGAGCATTTAACCCGCTTCAAAATGTTGTGCACACATGCCCCTTGTTTTGTCTACACATGGTTGGGCACTGGAATTCAACACCGCTGAAGCTGTGTCTGAACAGGAGAAGTGATGGCCAATGTTCTGAACAACTGCAAGGTCCTGGAATAAACGTGAGCCACCCTGGTGCTTGGAAACCATGTAATGGAGAGAGGGAAAAAAACCCTGGTTGTCAGGCTCTGAATCATTACTCTTACAAACCCATTCGCACACTTACCACTTGGGACAAGTGAAGGGCCAAAGACATGCCAAGCAATTACACAGCTACATAGACTCATGCATGAGATATATTCCACATCAGGTTGGCTGTAATTTATACTTACTATATTGGCACCAGTTCCACCTGTGTCAGATGGTAGCAGAAAAAGCAACTTTACACTAGGCTAAATCCACCTAATGGTAGCCAAGCCATGCCACACTTTGGAATGGCTCCCATCACAGATAGTAACACCTTGCAATTTAGGGTAGAAAAGCAATTTACAAAATTCAGAAACACCGGGTCTGAATTTCTACATCACAGCAGATGCCCAACATCCCTATAAATAATACAGGCCATAGGTAATGGCATAGAAACTAATCACAGTTCCCCACAGATTTATGAAGAATAATACTGAGGACTGAGCTTAGCTGGCTCTTCTGATTAGGTCCCTAAGAATGAGGGGGCATGCACTTTTTCTAGATTGTCAGAGTGGAGGGAAAGCTAATAAACTTTCTTGCTAATTCAGCTGAGAGAGAGGGAGAAAGTGCCCTAAATACACCAATTAAAGGGAAGAAAGATCTTGGGAAAGCAAGAAAACAGGGGCCTAGATTTCCAATATTTCTCTCTTGGCACCTCTGAAAACCTGGTGGAAAACCCTGTCCTTCCAACATGGCAGCATTTCACACCTCCATTGCACATTTATAAATACCTATGCAAGGTGCAAGGCCACAGAGAACCAGATTCCTGGCTTTGCCGGAGGCTACTGTATGATCTCAGACCAGTCAGTTCATCTTTCATTTTCCTACCTGCAGACTGGTGAGTAAAGCTGATTTTAGTCATAATACAATGCTTTGAGCTTATCACTGGGTGTGTCTACATGTACTTTATGCACGTCTAAACTTAATGCACATTAGCTTAATGCGCATTAAGGCAATTTAGGCATGCGTCTACACATGCACATGCTAAAGTGTATTAATGCAGGTGTGTGGACCAATTTGGGACAAAAGTTAGTCCCAAATCAATGGACACACATCACGTTAATGTGCATTAGCACAGTCAGGACTGATTCTGAGAGGTTCTCGATGTCTAGAAGACACTAAACACTGAAGACAAGTTAAACGCAGATTTCCTCTAACTACTTGATTTTGACCGTGGGTTTTTATTAATGGTAAGAGGGGAAAATGCAGGTGGTTACTATGGCTGAACTGCATTTTATCTTGAGTCACCAGGAGCCAGTAGATAAACCCAGAAATCCCGTAGAGTTTTTCTTTACTTCCTTGTGAAGTTTGTCTGTTCAGCTGCAGTGACCGTGGGCCTTCCACAGTATTAAGAGATTCCAAAGCATTTAGAGGGCATTTCTGCACTCCCAGAGATTTCATTATTAACTGCTTGTTGGCCAGGCAGACAATACAGATTCCTCCCTCTAACTGCAGTACAGCTGGCATATTACAGTTCTTGTATGCAGACTTCCATCTTAGATTTAGGGCTAAGACAGAAGCCCTCGAACACAGCAGTTCCCACTGGAAGTGTCTGCAAAGACTTCTAAAAGAATGCATTGAGTTTTTGTAATAACGCTGTCTCCTAGGACTAGTTCAAGGGAGCTACGGAGCTGCTTTCTGCTCTTACTCTGCTCAAGAGGACAGATAATACTGAAGGAGGCAGATCTGACTCTGAACTGTTGGGTTGTATTTTTTTTGGTCTGCTGCAGCTGCTTTGCAATGAATCTGCCAAACTTTGCAGATGCCAAACAGCAACAATGAAAACCCCCAGACCATGGTTTTGTATATTAAAACTACCTTGCAGAATCTTGCATAGTCTACTAGGGTTTGTGGCCTAATCTCCTTGAAAAATCTACTGTATTACTCAGGGAGCCACAGCCTGTAGTCATTTTTGCCTTACCCTGACCTTCTTTAAAAGTATCAGTCGCCTCTTGTATGGAGAGCTGGCTAGAGGTTTCTTTGAACTATCGCTCTCTAGCACTGTTAACCGCATAGTATTGCTATGATCATGAGTCAGGCCTGCCAAAATCATGAGACAGAACAACAACAATAATAAATTGTGGCTACTTTTTCTTTGCCATCTTGATTTTAAGCTTTTAGGGTGCACTCGGGTCATATTTTCAGGGTTTCCTCGATAGCCACGGAGGCTAGAAACTTAGGGTATGAATAAATGACCAAGCTAGAGTGAACTAAAGGGGGGCAGGCACTCACCATAGAGCAGCTGATGTAGAACAATTATCATTCTAGTATCCATGTACCCACTCCCGCGGTAGTGAAACTAAAACCAGGGCAGCTTACCCCTCAGTAAAACAAGTTAGCTCAAGTTAGCTTAATTTTACTGACCAGGGGTTAAAAGCAGGCCCGTGAACATTTACTGTACAGCAAGTGATCTGCAGTTCTCCATTCCCACTTTTACCTTGCTGTAATTTGTTTGTTGGTCCATACACTTACTTTTAAAATATATATATATATGAAAGCTGAGATTCTTTTGCAGTCACATGATTCCAGTATAGTTGAATAAAACATTGAGTGCCGCAAGACTCACGATTAAATAGTGAGAGTAGGCCTCGTGGACTCCCTAGTCTGATACAGAGTGAGTGTACAAATGTGCGTGCATGTTCCTCTCACTTCTAGTAGTCAGTTTGCATGTTCAAGGCTCTTTGCTTGGACTAGAGCTAAAAACTTCCTTTCTTGAAAACCTGAACATTGACTTCCCTGGTTACATATTTCAGTCCCCACAACTGCCCTGGGGGTTGGCAAACTTCACCTGGCCCAGAGGACAGCTCTAAAATGGCCTTCCACTTCTGCCACATACAGGTTGAGGACACTGAAAGTGCATAGGGACAAATAAGTAACCGAGCTGCTAACACTGCCCTGCCCTGTGGATAAATACAGAGCTTCATTTCATACAGCTTTCATTTTCTAGTGCGTGACATCCAATTATTTACAGTGACATTGTATAGGGGTATTATATATGATACTTCCCAAATACACTCTTATTATATGTTAATGGAACAAACACTTTTATTTATTTGGCCTAACAAACACGATAAAAATGCACACTGAGGAACTTCAATTTAAAAATGTCAAACTGTGATTTTTTTTTCTCTATTTTTCCCCTTGCCCAATTAAGAAAAAGGAAAATCTCACAAGTGAAATGACACTTTTGTTACAACAAACTATTAAAGACGAACCTTAACAAGGCTGCATTCAAAGAAATGCTGATTTATTTCGGAAGCAGCACTTTTCCCCCTTCTGCTTGCCCTCTTCTTAAAAAGGAAAACAATTTCTCTCTGGAGCGTGCTTTCCTTTTAGCTTGAAAGCACAGATTTACATTTGGTCTCTAGGACTCTATGATGCTTTCTGAGCACAGCAAGGGCTGGTTCACAGGACAGCTCCAAAACAAGATTTTAGAAATATAAACCCACCCCAAACCCTTCAGACATATAATCAACTAAGCCCCAGGGGTACCAGAAGAGACAAAGAAATGATAGTATGAATAAAAAAGGAGCTGCTGTTTATTAATAGCCAAGGTATATGAAGTGCACATTAAATGAAGCTTATTTAAACATGCTTTGGTTTAATTAGATTTAGTTTAGTCACCTAAAAAAATCCCAACAGAACTTGTGCTGGGGCTTTTGCTTCTGTTCCCTGCTGTGAGTCCACCTGTTTCTGTCAGCCCCAGTGCCCTGACAGTCGTAAAAATTCTGGGTTAGCTTGGCTGGCTACGGCAGGTCATGGGGATATATTTCTGCAATGCTAACGAAACCACCTCATTGAATGGTTTGGAAAAAAAAAAGTTTGTTTGAAGGAAAGTCTGGCTTTCAAGTCCAAGGTCTGCTGTGCTATGTGATCAGACAGTGAAACAAACACCACCGAGCGCGTAGCATTTCTGAACAGCACACAACCCGAGGAAATAATAAATCCTATCATTGCAGACAATTGTTTTTAAACGAATGGGGGGGCCATTAAATAATGCTGCTTTTTTTTTTTTTTTTTCAGACAGCGCATGATTTCCCAAAGGGGACAAAAAAGCAAGTGATTTTATACAACAAAATACAACATCTCCCAAGGGAAATGGTTGTTGTGGCTTTTCATTATATTTTGGGGATCCCTCCTTGGAAATGTGAGGGACAGATTTCCCCCCTGGAATGGATCACTTCTGAATGGGAAGTTTCTCAGGGTACGTTCACAGTGTCCTAGAGACCTGAATACCAAGTACGGGAAGCAGCATTCCCAGCAGTCCGCTGCACCTGCGTGGCCAGATTTGGGCAGTAAGGCGTTGTGAGTCACATCCAGGGAATGGAGGAAATAGGAGTATTTCCATAAAAACAAGCCAGAGATCTGCTACAGTTGCCGTTCGCTGGCAAACAAAAATAAAGACACAATTCAGAATCAAAGGTGAGTCAAAGAAAAAATATGTCCAATAAGACAAGACAGCCCAGACAATCAATCAGATGCCAAAACATGTGACAGACCCAGAGGCAACTCCAAAACAACCAAACCAACTGCCTGTGGAGTCTGCCAAGGAGCCAGATGCTACTGCTTAAAAATATCTTCCACTGCTTGGCATCTGCATTTTCTGACTGCCATCAAAACAGGAGGAAGAGGAAAACAGGAGAGATGTATGCAGTGGGGGAGGGGGGCTGACAGCTTATTACATGTTCATAATTTTAATTCAAACTACTTTTGACTGTACACTTACAATCCATCATCGTGTCATAGGAAAAACAAAATAAAACCCCGGACAGCTGTGGGCCTGTAAAGAGTCAAAGATGAAGAAGGAAAATAAAATTACCAGGAAAATCTAGTATTTCCAAATGAATTTGTGCAGCAGGTTCTTTTTAAAGTGACAATAAGCAAGCAACATGCTCTGGGAGTTGGCAGGGTACCACAAAGAATGCATTCATTTAGATATGAAATTTTCTCCTGATGTGTTCACCACTCCTTTCTGATAGCCTTTCCAAAGCACTCTGCTGGCCATGTTTGACTTGCATCAATGCACAGCGAGAGGACAAGGTTTCCTCCAAGCCTCTTGCTGGAGCCCTGGCACTGAAGCAATGGCAGGACTCAGAGAAGGATCTGACCACAGCCTTCAAGATTATAAGGCAGTGAGATGAGAAGATAACATTTAAACCATGCACTCAACCAATAAATCTTGGAGTAGCCTATTTTTTTCTAGATATCAGTCTTTGGAAAAGGATTATACGGCCTAAGAAAAGATGAAGTTTAACCTTTCTGAAAACGTCCTTCATCCTTCTGCTGCTTCTCAGATAATTTAGCCTTTTGCTGCAACATTGAGAACACTAGAGCTAGGGACAGAAATTACACCTAAACCAGTATAAGTGATCAGAAACTGGTTCAAAGCTGTAACACAACAGAAGTTCAGTGCATGTAAACTGCTTCCAAAATGGCCGAAACCAGTTTAAGATAAACCAAGGTGGATGTAGTATCAGACTGAACTGATTTAGGTTGAATTGGTTTATTGAAATTCTGTCCCAGATTCCCTCTAGATTCCAGTTTGCTCACAGTCCCCTAGCATCCCAGGATGCTTTGTACCTCCCTTGCAAACCTTCCCTTGCAGGTTGGGTGGGCTAGCCTTGGCCCAAGCCGACTGTTCCAGCCAAGCAGGGAGGCATACTCTAGTACCCTCCAGCTTCTGTTTTGGGCAGGCATGTGGCTGCATTTCTAGGATGAAAAGGGAATGCCTGTTCACTTGCTGATCTGTTCAATCTACGCAGCTTACACTAACCTGCTAAGATTGAATCGATTCAGCCTTGGGTTTTTTGACTGTCTGTACTTAGCCTCTATATTTCTGCAGGCTAGACGAAGACCTGTGAAGGTGTAAACACATGTTCAATCTCACACCCTGTGAAAAGCCCATTGGCTTTAGTGGGACTACTCACAATTTGTACCCTGAAAACATGTGCATAAGTTTTTGCTGGGTCAGGGCTTGTCCATCCAATCACAGAACAGGAAAAGTCCCAAGTGGCATGAATAATCACAATTAACCAAACAGAGGTCCAGTTTTGAATACTGAAATGCTCGTTTTCACTTTACAGAGTAAACAAATCCCAAACCCCAAATCCATCAAGAAAAAAAAAGGACAAATTCCAGCAATCTCAAACAAATACATTCAAGAAGAGGTTTAGAGGCAGAATAAAATGCTGAAAGAGAAGAAATTATCATAGTTGCTGCAAGTTATTGCCACACCTAAAAAGTATTAGATGTTTTACTCCATTCCTCATTGTATACAGGAGGGGGACATTATTGCTATTAATCATATCACAGCATGAATTGTTTTGTAGACATTACGGTTGTTCAGCAGTGGCTTTAAACAGCTCTACTAATATTAATTTGCTTAATCCATCTCCAGACTTTTCTGTTGCTGTTGATTTTTTTTTTAATACTTGAAGTTCTTTTTATTTTTTGATAAGAAGTAAAACACAAAATAGGTGCTAGTTCTCTTATAGGCCCAGCTACAATAAAAAATGATATTACTGAATTTTATTTTTATTGATACATGGAGCTTTTCATATAACAATGTGCCTTTCTACAGGCTGGGTTTGGAAAAGACTTTTCCTTTGTCTTTACTGGGAGTCAGGTCTTCAGCATTCAGTCCAAGGCTACCACTGAATCAACTGTATGACCTTGATATCTGCATTTATAAAACCTATCTCAGAGCAATGTTATGCATTGGCTACCAAAATTAGTACACAACCTTGAACCAAAGAACTTAGTTTGAAATGAGATAAATGTCACAGACCTTCTAAGCTTTGAAGGGAAAATGGTGCCAAAGGTGGACTAGGGCTGGGTAAAATTCAGACTCAATCCAAAGCCCATTCAAGTGAAGAGAAAAGCTCCCATGTGAAGTTGGGCTTGTTTTCACACCTTGAGGTTGTGTGAGGCCTAACTCAGTAATGTTTGTAAACTGTCCTATAAAAGGACAAAGTTTTATTAAGGCAGGTCAGTAGCAAAGTTGGGAAATTCTGGGCTCAGAGCCCCATACTTGTTCCCTCAAGCTATTTGGCGTCTGTGGAACTGCCACCACCTCCTCTTCACTGAATTTTCACAGTCTTCGCCGAAAATTTGCACTACACCTTCCAGTCTAAATTTTGTACACGTAATTCCTTTTCAGCAAAATATAATCACACACACACACACACACACAATTCACAGGGACTGCTCAGCAGTTTTGCAAACTAGCAAGCTTATTTAAATACGATTGAAAATAACTTGCGGTGACAAACATTTCACCCGAGTCTGATACTGAGATTGTAAGAACTTTGCATGTCTACATAAACTGACAGATAGCAAAGGAGTTTTCAGTCCCCCTCACGACATACACAAATGTCTGTTAAAGACATAAATATTTAAAAACAAGAGCTAGACTAAGAGGGTTAGCTTTCACTTCATCTAATTTGGCAAGCATTAGATACACCCACCAGAAATCATTTTATTTTGTGTAATTTAATAGCAGACCTATTGTAGCATCACAGTTTTTGACATACTGAAACAAATCAATGTGGCCTTTTTTTTTTTTTTTCTTTAGGAAAAAAAAGAGATCAGGATGCATATAAAGCAGTGCTTCAAATATTAGAGGGAAATGAGAGAAAGAGAGAGAGCGATCCTTCTGCTGTTCTCTTGTTTTCATCCTCAGCTACCAAGTTTATTTGTCTGCTTGCATACATGGTAGAGACTTTGATCCATAGTCAGCCATTACTGATTTTTTCCCATTCTTTATGTTTGATTTGATCCTCATCTGGCAACAACTGGCAGAGCTCACTGGATTTACACCTGCCAGGAACCTGCCCCAGGGTATCAACGGGAAATTATATAGACTGTACACTGCATACCCCTTTAGTTTTTTACGCGTCAGAATAATATCCCAAAGAAAGCAACCTCAACATTTACAAGGGTTTACTAACTCTTGCTTTTCTTTTTCTTCCCTTAAATGGGCTGAAAGAGGGAGAGACAGAAGAGTAGGGACTACATGAAATGAAACGGCCTGAAAGAATGGTCACAGATGACCTTTACAATATGGGTTTTGCAATTTTGGGTGGATTAGAAGAAACTAAATGATGGCTTTGAAATGAGCTTTTGGATAAAGCTTGGAAAACTCTAATCATTACAAATCCAGTTCTTATGAGAACAATTCCGCATAGCATGCTGTAGCTTTAAAGCATAAATGTCTTGATTTCCTTCTTCCTCTCAGCAAGCTTATTTTGCTTTCACTTATTCTGCTTTTCCAGCAGAAGCCCAGTGGCTGTTTTCCTTTTATTCCACTGCCTTTTAATTTAAGGGAGCCTATTGTTTTTCAAAATTGTAATGCCCTTAGAGTGCCTTCTGCATCTAGTTTAGGACTCATAGAGTTAATAGGCTGGAGAAGGGGAAAAAAAACCCACTTGCATTAAGCCTGAAGCCTGTCACCTTTTCTTGGCAATTACACTGCTAATGGCTGGGTCCCAAGCAAAGTGGCAAAGAATATCTCTTCTCACGTTCCCAACTCACAGTGCATTCCCAAATACCAGATGGTGTTTTTGGAATCCATTTCACTATGTTTGATATGACAATACTTTTGTATAATGCTAAATTATATATAACTATTTCAAATAGCTGATATCAGAACAAGGCAAGAAATGGGATATTAGACACAAGAAGGAAAGAGAGAAGCTAAAGACTAAGGGCTCTCATCTCCCCCTATTGTGTCCCATGTCTCTCAGATTTTCATGTAATTTGAACAAAAGAGGAAATAGAAGTGGTTCAACAGACTAGCCCTTGCAATGGTATTATGCAAAGCTGGTGTTGTTTGCCTTCTAGAATTTGGTGCACATCTTAGGAAACTTGCCAGCTATATGGGAGGCATTTGCAAGATTAGAAAGTACCCAAGGAAGGCAGGAAAAAGGGAGAAATAGTTGTGAATGAACAAGTTCCATGTTGTTTCTTTCCACTTAAAAAAAACATAACTTGGGACAAACCAAAGGCCAAAAATTTAGCTTCTGCGAACCGTGCTTCAATGGAGTTGTACTATTTGATGGCATTTAAGCACCTGGCCCTGGATATTAAAGTAAAATAACCAGGATCCATGCAGTTATTGGTGCATCCGATTGGGACTAAATCTAATTTCTTTTGTGCCAGTTGAGTTATTCCAGATTTACAGAGAAGTCAGTGGAAAGCACCAGCTGGAAAATATCCACTGGAATTAGGCCTGCTGATTTAGCTGCAATACACTTCCTCACGTGCCCGAAGAAGACGGTACTCTGGATGCTTTTAGGGAGAGGGTCAGGACTCAAACACAAATGGAGACCAACTAAGATTTTCTGTGTACTGGGCACCATAAACGTTTGTTGCAGAAATGATGAAGCGAAACAAAATGCACCGCAGAAACAAATGTGTGTTGGAAATCCTCGTACAAATTTACTCTTCCAGTGCTGCCATTTTTATTTTCAGCCTCCCACAAGGGAACAGACCATTTATGCGCTAGCTGGCTTCTCAACTTCATTTTTAAATTGAAAGGATTTATTTTTGCTACACCAAAGCAAAACAAGCAGCAACCCAAACTAGCAGCTTTGTTTTGTTAAAGTCTCAATTTCTGCTCCACGCACATTTTGACAAGCAGTTTTACAAAGCTCTCAAGATAGGCGGTTACCAACCAAAAATCTTTCCAACCTGACGGGAACATGAGTGGCAAAGGACACAAATGACCACAAGTCCGTTCATTTGTTACATATGCTATGACCCTCTAGTGTAGATAATCAAAACGAGACTTTCATTCACATGGCCATGCATGAGCGACTTACCATATTAGTACCCACATTTTATCCAGCAAATTAAAGATTTGCCCCATCTGAGTACTTTTACTGATAGCATATAGCAAGGACTCTCATCCCCTAAAAGGATCATACAGATCCAGTGACTACTACATAATTAACAATAACTTGTAGTAATGCAATTTAAGAGTCTTTTTAATGGGCATAGATGGCAGAATGTATAGCCCATCTTTCTTTGTCATCCTAGAAAAGGGGCCCCATGCGGAGCTGCTGGTTGCTGAGTGATGCTTTGTAGTCTGTACCAGACAGTTGCACAGTACCAGCTGCATTGGCAGGTAGCCGAAGTGCAAGGAGATAGCTGCCAAACTATGCTATACAAAGGCAGCCGTGCCAGAGAGAAAGGGACCTTTGCATAAAATGACCTTTGACCCCTAAGCCAGCATGGATCCCATATTCATCACTTCCAGACAATTGCATCTTTCATTCCACCACAAACTATGATTAGAAAGGGCCCATTTGTGATAGCAATTGTTAGTTTACAGTTCCCAGAGATTGGATTATTTAATCTTTTGTTTCATTGGTGGCAATATTTTCCCTAACCTTTATAGTGGTAGGTAAGTGATTAACTAGCAAAAATACATATTTCAACATATACCTGCAGCTGGAGCACATAGATAAAATGCGGGAAAAGGACACAAATCGGGGATGCAGAAATATTTAGTAATGCCATTTTAATGTAAATTCTCAATTTACAGCAGGGAAGCTGCCCATATGAAAGGGCACAAAAGTGAATCCATTTTAACCATAAACTTATTACTTTCCGCTTTTTTTTCTTTTTGGTTTCAATGGCAAAGCTTATGTTTTAGAGGAACTAGATGAGTTAAATGTATTATTTTCAGACAACTGCAGCTTTAATTCCAGGTGCCTATCAAGATAAAATTTTTGGCGTTAATGCTTTTATTGTGTGTGCAAATAAGATGCAGAGTACTCTAAAATCCACCATAATAGTGCATAAGAAATACATTTTACAGACAATTCACTCATGAGAAAATGTTCAAGAGCAAAGAGAACAGATGTTATTTAGAAAAAACAAACATGCAAGAAAACCATTTAGTCCTGGATCTTGCAAGCACTTTTTCTGTGCACTTAATTTTATTCATGTAAACAGTCCTGTTGAAGTCAACAGAAGTACTTGCTTGAGCAAAGGTGAACATGTACAGCAGCGCTGGAAGGACTGGGGCCTTAAGCAGTGAAAGCTGGGTCCCTTTACATTACACTCCAGAGAACAGCTCTTCAATATTTCTTTAAGCAGTATAGCAAGTTACTGGATCGAGCAACAAGTAGATCAAGGATGACATACCTGAAAATAAAATCCTAAATAACAGCTTTCTCAGCTATTCAGAACAAGGAGGAGAAAAAAAAAAAATTTAGAAAGAACTGAGATTTGGCATTGCAACGTGAGAGAGATTTTTTAAAGGGGTCTGGGCTCTTAAAAGTCTTCCCTGAAAATCCCTTTCTTCATTTGATCCTTTCGCGCCTTATTTTAGAGAAGGTTTGTCTGAAGGAAAAAAAAAAACCCCACAACAAAACAACCTATACCTGAAGGCTAGCCTTATTGTGCTGCACCTGACTTCTGGCTCACATGCGAGACCGTCTGTTCTTTATTTTCACTCTGTATGAAGCTAATGGAATTTGCAGTTGATTAACCTCAAATCTGGAGTAATGATCCAGCCTGGGATTGCAGCTGGCAATGCTGTGGCTACTTGTACTTCTTAACTGAGTAAGACAGCAACAAGTATAATGGCAAAAAGGTAAAGATCTAGGATAGATGAGTAAGTGTCAGAGGTGCTTTAAAAGACCCAACAGGATGATCACAGACTATCAGAGAGTCCCTTCCCAAACAGAGGAAGCTCTAACACACAGAAAAACTTGTTCTAAAATAGTTTATAGAGTGTTTATACATTTTATACAGCTACACTCATTCAATGTTATCCTGCAAGGGATGTGCCACTGACCATTTTACGTACAACACGTCCCATATTGTATTTGTATTACTGAAGTGCTCTACTATCTGCAGAAACAGGCACAAAAGATAATATCAGGAAGGCACGGTGCATTCAAATTCCTTTTCATACCAGTGCCTGCGCGGAAAAAGAGGCAGGTTCTTATTAGAACAATTCTAAAAAAAAAATAAAGTTCATGAGAGTCTGGGCAGCAACAGAGGGAAACAGGTAGAGTTTGGTTGCTTAAGCAATTCGTATTTCTTTGTGCTTATGCAGTATCCCATCTCAGTCATGAATACAGGCGCTGCTTTGCTGCAATTTAAAACAAATAAGAGCACAAACAAGCAGCTCAAATGATGTTTTCTCCCCTTAATAGATTTGTTTCTTTTTTTTTTTTTCCCCTTGCAAATTGTTGAGAGCGTCAATGAACGGAATTACACAAACGTGCACCAAACTGCAGAACTCATTTAGTTTAACAAGTATTTCTCACATCTTCATTTACTGAACGTTACTTTCAAATCATGTCAACATTCCTCCTTTCCTGCCTCATGACTAATACAGTGTTACTCAAGCCATTTCTTTTCAGACATTTTCAGATCTTTACAAATCTTTTCCTCCAGTTTTACCACCTGGTTTGTAATTAAAATCAAACTGAGAAAGTGCCTTCCACAGATGCAAATCCCACATACACAGGCCAATGTTAGGCACTGTTATAAAAGGCAGAGCGCAACTTTCCTTCCAAGGTATCAATAGCAAGAAAACCCTCATCAGAGTTAGATCTAATGAGAAAAAAGCTTGGATAAACTGCACTCGAGTATGAACTTTGACACTGCTCATGGGATAAAATAGGCCTTAATGCAATGCAATGAAAACACAAAATTGTTTCAGATCTGCCATGCAAGGGCTATTCATTACATCCAATATAAGAATCACTTAATCAATTAATAACAACAGGCTTGACTAATACTACTACACTTGATCTTAGCCCACGAGAGTCTGAGAAGCGCTGCTTTTCCATGCTATACATATGTACATGTAAACACGTATACTATGCCAAAACCTAAAATAAAACTGCTTTGTTTGTGAGCAGAAATCAAAGATTAATCCAAATAATTAGACTTCTAATTTTTTTTAACTGAAAACTAAGCAACTAGTCAGTGAATAAAATATGAACATGTTGTTCAGTGTTGTGAAGTACTGGTAAGAAAGGGGCACAACCCTTTTGCTTGGACATACCTTCTGTTTCTCAGTATTATCTGGTGGTAAATATACCTATTCTTTTGGGCTCTTTTAACCCAGTTTTGCTACAGTATTATCATGTAACTTTTGACAGTGATAATTCAGTGAAGAACCAGTACTTGTGCTCAGAGTGGTAATAGCATATGCTCCATGAGTAACCCATAGTGTTTGGTTTTAAGGCAAAATAAAAGTCAGCAATCAATACTGAATATAGTAAAAGCAGAGATAACTCGCAGATGTAAGGTCTACACAATCTATTAGGTGTTTCGTATCTTTTACTTCTATAACTCCTCTATCAACCTATATGGATCTGTTCTCCCACATACACAAAACAATTTGTTATAGCGCTTTCTTATCAGACAATTTTTACGTCCATTAGTTAAGCCTTTAACAGCCCCTCTGGAGCTTCTAAGTTTTATTATCCCCATTGTACAGAGAGGGAGGCCGAGGTGCGGAAAGGAAAGTAAAACTGAAGAAACTCTACTGAAGTGCATAGTATTACACTGTCTCTACTTGCAAGAACACGCTTCCCAACATGCACCTGCACTTTGCAGGTGCAAATCCCAGCAGTACACAGCTTAATCATTCTAAACTCTGCTCCCGCACATTAGACAGTCTAACGCCTGCTCAGGCACACAAATGTTAGCGCTGACACCCACAACCCTCACTGGGAACAAGGGTGTTTGCAAGTGTATGCACACCCTCAGTGGTGTGGGTGTTAGACTATTTCAGTACAAAACATCTGAGCTGCTGTAGGCTTCAAATGTAAAGCTATCATCCTCGAATCTCTATAGCTCTGCCCCTCTTCTGTCATCAGCCAGTTTGTCACACAGCTGCATGTATTTCTCTTTGCATGGAGTCTGCTTTGCAGGGAACAGCCCCTTCATCTCATCCCCTTATTCGGTTCACATGGGAAAAAAACAAAACAAAACACAACCTTTCTGTTCTTGGAGGGGCAGTTATCTTGAGGCAAGACCCACCAACTTTTTAACTGCATGGAAAATGCCTCTTGCATGGCGCCACTGCTAAAAAATAAACACATAACTGGAGGTTCACATATTCCCTTGTTTACTTAGATAGAAACCCAATGGGAAAGACACGACTACTAAAGCGGTTGCTTGTGGCATCAAAGTAGCATCGGGGCCACCAGAGACACTCTTCTGCATGCATCCTAAGTAGATGCCAGTTCACTCACACTAGTGTTTCCAGTTGTCCATTTTTACTAAGTGGATTACAGTTCTGCCCACTGATTCCTAAAGCATTAATCTGAGGAATGCCCCAGATTAAAGTGCAGACCTTCCACTTACTCAATACCACCACGCTGCAGCTCTTCGGCTTGCAGAGCTATTCCAGTCGAGGATAGTTTGAACAAGTGGGCCCCTTGTCTCCAACTCCAAGGCCCTTTTAGCCCCCCACCTGTATGTCTGATGCTAGAGAAGGTAAATCAAAGCCATTCATCTGTGTAACGCTCCAGGTGCTGGGGAACCAAGAAGTTTGGCAGCTAGTTTTTTGCTGGACTTGATTTTAGTATAAATTAAATTGACCGAGGAGAAACATTGAGTAGAGGATATGAAAGATACCCGACATCTGTCGTCAAAGTTTGATCTCTCCTAATCATCAATCATCAGCATACCAGAAGAAGAAACCTCTAACTAGTAAGCCTTCTTTCCTGTCTCGTAAGGGATGGGCTAACCCACTTGGACTTCAGCTGGCCAGATTTATTCTGAAACCAATGTCAAAAAAAGCATCTCTCACTGCCTGAGAAGTATGAGGCCTTTGCCAATGTAAAGACCCGCTAATTTAGGGCCATGATCTCTCTCTACTTCCTTGGAAGAGCATGCATGAATGCAATTTGGTTCTACAGTAACTAGTGTGGAAAGACTGAGGTCCTTCCCATAGACTTTTCACAGCCATCCTTGATCTCTCTAATCGATAAATAATTTCCTAATAAATTAGATACAGGGGCAAAAACAAACAACAAACCAAAACACCCTACCCATAAAAGAGTTATTCTTCTCCCTTAATTTCTTTAAGAACTATTCCCCAGGTTTCGGACAAAGAGGATGCTTTGGGCACAATCAATAAAGCCTCCTGAAACTATCTCCTTGATCATGTGACAGAAGTTGTGGATGGATTCTGCCTTGACGTGAGATACATTTACTTTACTATGGCTCTTGAATGGATAATTCTCCATTGGGAAGTAATGGCTCTCTCAGCTCTACTAAGATGCTGCAGCTTGTATAAGAAACACCAACAGAGGTCAATCTTGCTTAGTTTAGTTCCATAACTTATGGAATTTAAATGTTAAATTAAGATCTGAAAACAGAGGAACAGACCAAATAGACAACCAGTGCCTGATAGTGGTTGGCATGAGAAACTTCGGAGGAAGGAATAAGACTCTAAGCAGATGTGGGATAATTTCACTGTCATCTGCCACCCCTCCCCAGGCCTCTGATAGTTAAAGACTGGGAATTTTGGGAATAAAGCTCCAAAATATTCATAGAAAAAAAATGAGGGGAAGCAAAAAAGTCTTGTTGCAAAGTTTATGCACTGCATAATTTATATAAACTGAAAGCACATATTATTAGCAACAGCTGTCTTTGTATATTGCTCTGGAAAGCATACTGCTTTTTTGGTAGTCCAAAAAATTTAATAATCCATCTGTAACCCCCCGCTCCTGCATGTTTTCTCTTCTTCCAATCCCATCTCATCACAAAGAACGTTTAAAGAAATTTTGTGGTAAAATATTGCCATGGACAAATAAATGCACGCATGCCTGCCCTCTCTGTTCAAGAGGGTAAATGTGTGAGCTGAAGGCCGCACATTGCTCCATAAATCACGTGGTAAGGTTTCTTTTCCTATTTACAGAAAAGAAAGAGGTGTTTTAGGCTAAATTTAGAATATGGTATCCTCATGCATGGCTTTTTCCGCATATACTTAATGTTATAGGACACATACTGCTTTCAGTTACACCTGTATTAATGAGGAAGAATATCTCAGAATTCAATTCCAGATTTACGTTTAAATGTAAAATTTGGCCCATTTTCCCATCTGTTTTAGTTCCTTGTTTCTTGTGCAACCTTATATATGATTAGTGTGGCTAAAATGGAAATTGCGGACGCTTGTTAGGGGCCAAATAGATCTTTTGCACCACACTCCCTTTGATTTAATAGAAAACTGTTTTCCATAATACGTCCTTTTGTACTTTGAGCAGTCACATTTTAGGCAGTGGGTCTTTATTCTGGCTATGAATCCCATGCAGCTCCCAGTGGCAGCCTTAATCCATGTGTGCAATTTCATTTAAGTTTTGAAATTAATATGGGCTGTTTGTGTGCATCAGCCCAAGTTCCTTTGAAAGCAAGGACATTGCGATTACTGGTGGTAAAAATCTACAAAACACATAGCATCTGTACTATACTAGTCCAACAAAGCTCAAGCTGTAGTAAGTTTACATTTAGTAGCTCTCTGTATACATATATGTTTATACGTAGCAAATTGTTTAAATTCTGCTATACTAGTCAATAAGTCCACTTTGCCTCCTTTAGAAATCGTAATATTGTTCTTAACTATTTTTCACTAATCTGGTGTAGGGACATCAGATCAGCAATCTGTCAAAGCTCTTTGGGACAGGACTGTCCCTTATTGCAAGTTTGTGTAGGGCCTGCCAAAATGGGACCCCAACATAGCTGGTTTCACATATATAAGGCATGGAGATGAGCAGGCGTTTTGCCATTGCATTTATGGGAGCAGGATCGGGCTCTGCATATGTGTGTGAGTGTGCATATATGAAAAGCCTCCATGTCTCACATGAGTAATGTAACTGCTAGTGGGCAAATCCTGCAGCCCATTCCTTAGCAATAAACCTGGTGACTGAATCAGGGTCTTACCTGGTAAGTATAGGGGACAAAATATTATCAAACGGTAGAATGCTTTTCTCGGCTCAAGACACTGATTTGTTTTATCTTTAGAATATTTTATCTGTTTTCAAGGAAGACCGTGTGCAGTTATGAACACTTAGCCCATTCATTTTCAGCGCAAGTTAAAATCATCAAGTGACTAATCCTCAAAGCATCTTTAAAAATTAAAATGAAAGAGCGTCAGCCTCTTCATTTTATCGATTATGAAACTGAGGGGAGAGGTGAACCGAGTAACTGATGGTCACAGTGGGAGGCTTTCTGCGATGTGACTAAAACTCAGGGAATCCGGGACTCTCAATCTTGTGCTTATACCAACAATTACTGTCTTTTACTTTTAATAAAATGATAGTCTATGTATAGCATCTTCCCTGTTTCAAATTCTTTCGTGTTTTTAAAAATGGATCAAACGTCATTAATGAAACCCTTTAAAATACACTTCACTTCCACCTCTACTTTTACCTGTTCTCATTAACAGTGCCAGGTCGTTCTACACCTAGAGGTGCAGGCAGGCTCATGGCCTCTGTCTGGCATCAGGGTCTCGAGCTTTACTAGCCAGTGACTATTTCTGCTCTTCTTGCTTTGGGCTCCAAGTTTCAGTCGAGTTTTGGCTCCTTTAGGTCCCAATTTAGTACAGGTTAGCGTGTGAAGAGTTGAACAGGAGGCAGGCAATGGTAGCGCAGCGGAGCATAGGATCCATCACGAATTAAGTTTAGCTGCGCTATCCTGCACAACACAGACCCTCCTGACACGCACTGATATTTACTTTTTTTATGCATTGTAGTAACTTGGTAACAGAGGCTCTGTGATCATCCTTAGACGAATTCTATTGACCTGAGTGGAGAGAATGGATTGGCCCTTAGGGTTAAAGAGAAATTCTCCTTCTCCATTTTCCTCCCACTTAAGCAGCTGCTCTGTGCAGAGGTCTCCTCACCAGGCAAACTATGAACTAGAACATAACACTTGAAATTCCTGGGTAAGTTGGAAGTATTATACTAGGAACAGAAGGAAAGTCTTTTCTCACTATTCCTTCCTAAGGATGTTGCATGGCTATACCATTATGTTACAGTGATCTTGAACATTTCGGAGAGAAAAAGGTTGACCAAGGGTTAATGCGATTCTTTCTCTCCTTACCAAAATAACGTCATCTTCCCCCCCTCCTCCCCCACCAGAAAGTAGCTGCTGCTTGGTTGTTTACCTGATAAAGTTAATTTACAATCTATGTAAAATAAAAAAGGTATTCTGGAACTGAATATGCATGCATATCTAAAGACAAAGCAACTTCCACAAACTTGGTGGTGTGTTTCAGTGCTTTAAAAGAACTATTGGCTTGGAGTCACCATCTGCCCAACTTCCCTATTTTGCAGATTTGCTTCAAAAATCAAAAATTAAAAAAGCACAAGTAATGACAGATTGTAGAAACTGTTCTGCTGAGTTTATAATCCAGTGTAAATTACTGAGTGCTGATAAGGAAAGGAAGTTCAACCAGACAGTTTAATCCTCCAATTTCCTGTCTTCTAATCAGCCACTGACTCCTTTGGCTTTAAATTAGAAACATTCCTGACAATATTCAGGACAGGTGAAGTAAAAAGAGTAGAAAACAAAATAGGTCAAATGCAAATACATGAAACATAAAGTACAACAACAGAAAAGCAAGATACTTTAATAAGGCAGAGGTATGCAATGATGCACTGTCTGCATGCAATGAAATATATAACTGTATAAGTTATATATTGGTAAACATTTAGAAACACTAGCAGGGCAGGCATGTTTTTACTATGTTTAATAAAAATATACTGCCATAGCTGCTGAACAATATTTCACTATAAGAAACACTTTTACAGAATTGGGTGAGGAAAATGATTTTCTTTGCCTTTTTATTTTCTCAACAACATGCCAAGGATAAATATAACGCATATAAATTTCTTGATAGACATTAATTTCTCTTTAGGAAGCCAAAATTAGGGGAGCCAAGTATAACTCAACAGAATTTTAGAGCAGTCAGAATCTACTGGATATAAGTGGGTTTCCCCCCCTGCCCACTAAATCAAATTATTTTATACTGGGAAACATTTCTTCATCTTTGAAGAATGACTAGCTTTCCAGATAGTGAGATGAAAGAAATGTTTATTATATAGGCTATTGTTTCCATTCCCTTTGTGGTGGGACTTTACAGTGAAGAGTTTACACATCCTACATTTCTTTAAGATGAATAATATGGACCATTTTCATGTTTTAGCTACTGCCAAAATGATCCAAACCATTTTAAATATTATGATGATGAAAAACTCAGTGTAAAGGCGCAAAAAATATTTTAAGAGTCGCAGAGCAACAAATTGATCGTGCTTCAAAAAAATTTAAAATGATAAAAATGACCACTTCAAGGGTAGTTCCATCATCTCCATTTAATTAACTGTTATTTTTGTCATTAGTAATATACCAGCACCTAAAGGAAATAAGAGCATACACATTTAAACATATATTGTTACATCCATATTATACAAAATGAAGAATTCTGGAAGATAACTGGAATTGAAAGATCTCTTTTACTTGTAAGTTAACTCTTCCATGTGGTCCCTGGAAATGGCTTTTTTATATATATTGATAAGGCGTATTTCTCAACATATTTTGAAGAGAAAAACTACATTTATTTTTAAAACAATTTTGACTAAGAACATAAGATAACATGTCATGCTTTTCTGTTAGTCACACAGGTATGCAAATCTGGAGTCACTCCTTTCTTTTCTATTCAATGACTCTAGGTTAACGCCAATGTAAACTGACTGCAGAAATTGGCCCAATTTCTTTAGGTACATATTGTAAAGGATAATTTTCCTCAAATACATACATATTTAAATACAAATACATTTAAACTATTACATGCAAAAGACCTGTTCAAATGACCTTATTAAATGATCATGATAATCACACCATACCGACCTGTTAGGGAAAATCATTTTTAAAAAAACCAAGGGATTACAAAGAAATATTTATGAAAATGGCACAGATACATATATTTGCTACAAACATAAGACTGCAAAACACTGAAACTTCTGTTTGAGAAATATTTTAGTGACTTTGGGATACATCAAATTTAAAAGAAAAATACAGTGATTTTGAAAAAGTAATTGTCTCCAATATATTCATTCATAGTATGTCATATTTCATGCACTGTTTTATATACTTTAGAAAATTTGTTTTCTCTTTCAGACAAGTTTACAGTATTTCCTTTGGAAGTTTTCAACAAGAGATGTCAAAACACAGTAAAACTAAATTAATATCTATTTCTGGATTTACATGATTAAAGCATGCGAGAAGCAGATCAGATTTCAAAAGATTTCTTATGGACAACAGCAACAAATGTAATTATTGTTAAAATGTACACATGCTATGAGCCTTGCTTAAAGTACTTTGAAGCGTTTATAACTCAAGGTTAAAAAAAAAAACTCGACATTTTCATTTTACCTTGACCTCTCGCCATTTTGGCAAATTAGATAAAATTTGTTTGCCATTCCATCTCATAGCCAGAGAGAAAGCAGTAGTGGAAAAGTACATTTATTAAAGCTGCATTCATAAAGGCTTATTTATGAAAGATAATAAGGTCAAATCAGAAGTCCACTTTATAAATACACCATTAAAAAAAAAAAATACAAGCTGCTTTACCCAAAGATAAAATCCATTCATTTTACTAATCATGCAATCAACCAATCTCCATTATCTCCAGCTAGCTAGCTATGAACATACTGTAGCCTGGAGTGAAAGAGGAAGAGTGTGAGGTTTAGAGAGAGAGAGAGAGAGATTACTACACCCCGTCTTTTATAAAGCAGTTCCTTTCATTATAACAGGTCTTTTCATTAAAATCACACAGAACCTTTACATTTGGCCATAACACTGTAACACAGGAGATGACTGTAGCTTATAACTGGTTCAGAACCTGCTCCAGCAAGAAAACAAACTCACTCATTTGACACACAAATTGTTTACGATTCATTAAAAAGCAAAATTGCACATCACAGTGCTGGCAGCTGAGTCCCGTATGGGTGCAAGGGGTAGTCACTCATCTCTTTGTATGCTGGTAGTACCAAAGCGAAGTTTAGCACTATGCAGCTGAGATTTTTGTGCAGCCTGACAATGCATGAGGTAATTTTAAGAGCTTTATTTGTCTTTAAAATCTACTCTGTATCTTACTCTTGATTAAAAGAGCGTAGCAAATATGATTAGGCTGAAAAAAATTGCTGTACTTTTAGTTAAACGATACGTTACAGATTCATAGATTGTATACCGAAGCTGTTTATTCTTTAATTGAAACCTTGTCTTAAAATTATTTTTAATTAACACATCTGCTGTACAGGTTCTTGAATTATTTATTTCAGTCAAATATTAAATCGCTTTCATGTAGCACAAACTTCTTTTACAAATGGCTTTTTAGGTCGGGGGGTGTGTGTGTTGTTCTTTTAGAAAATACATAGTGTGATGTGTTCAAGTTTAAGGAGAACTTTTTGCAACGTTTAATCTAAACAGCAGCATGTGTGGTTATGAGCTGTGTACTCTTAGTCAAGTGTATTACTAAATGTTTCCAGCATTTTTTGTATATTGTATTCACAACACTCAAGCCTTTGTGATATAATTGTGAATGAAATGCAACTTCCTAGTATACTTTTCAGAGAGAGATAGCAGCCTAACAGCATTTGAGGATACTTATGAAAGAATAAAACCTGGCACACCTCATCATAAACAACAGGCGACAGACAATAAAATCGGGGTGCTAATAAAATATACAAGTGAATTAAGAATAAGCTCCAGCCACAGTGTAACATAAAGTGTGTAGTTTAAAAAAAAAAAATGCAGTTTATGACTTTGCTTTGAAAATGATAGCTGAGAATCAATAGAGTTATTTATTGGCATTTAACAAGCTAAAAAAGTCAAATGAATAAGCAACAGTTTATGAGCATGCAAACACCCCTTCCCCCACTTTCCCTGGCAGAAAGTCTAATTGGAAAATCAGTACTATAAGTAAAGTGGTTAGCCTTCCACTACTCTAATTAACCAAAAGCTGCGTGTTACATTTCACTGGCAACCACTGGTAAACCTCTAATACATGGCTAAGAAATTAAAAGTTAGAAACAGAACAAAAACAATCCAAAAGCCCCAACACCTTTAAAACACAAGCCACATGATACACACAATGGCCACCACCAAGCTGCAGAATAAAAACCTTCCGTGTCTCACTTTTAAAAGTCTTTCAAGTCCTCAGAGGTCTTAAACTTTCCAAATGATACCGAAAATTGGTCCAGGGAGGTGAGGGGGAGGGAGCCCCCCCCCGCCTTGTTCCAGCGTATCATACAATGAAACTGATCATGCCTTGTTTTGTAATTCCACTCGCCAGTCCTTTTTTAACTGATATCTATGTGAAATGAGCTGAGGTTCACGGTCCAGTTAGGAACGGATAATACATTCATTGTCCTGGCAGCAAACTTTTTCTCTCACTGGAAGAATTCACGCTTGCCACAAGAATAATAATTACAGAAAACTAAAAATGCGCTGCTAACGAATTAATCCCTAACGGACAACACGCTAACGAGGGCAGTAATGATTTGAGGACTCTCTTCCTCACAACAGGACTTGCATCTTCTGCTACAATGGGCTATTGTGCATCCTCCTAACTCACTATACCTCTTATAGATTCAAGATGTCAAAGGTTGTCTGGCCCGGCTGACCATGACATGCTAGTTAACTCATTCTACGGAGCACATTGGAACTTTATTGAAACTTTAATTGCGCCCAAAAGCAGCTAGAGCCAGATTATGTGGATCTATAACACATGGCTCCAGATCATAAAAGAACGGGAACCTGTCCTAACGTAAACAAACGGAGGGAAAAGTTCGATTGGGGTCTCCGGTGAAAGGCAGCGCCTTGCGAAACACACTTTTCTTGCACGTGATGATTTTACACCATGCCATCCATGCACCGTCCCAGACTTTTACTGTAATCAAGCTGTTTTGCAATGTATTAAAAACTTTCTCCCTCCCCCATCTCCCAGTAGAAACTACAGCATGGTTAAAAAAAGTACACACACACAGACCACATTGGAAAAAGAGGCAGATAAAGTAAAAAACAAAGCTGAAAGCTTGAGGGAACTGAGTGAAGCACGTTACTCTGTGCAAGGCTTTTACAGACGACTTCTCCACATAGTTTTTTTTTTGGAGGAGAACTGCAAAAGCTGCCCAGTGGAAACTGTAGTGCACATTAACCGTCTCTTGTTACAGAGAGGAAAGCACACAAGTGGGACAAGTGTGAGCCTGCTCCACTGAAGAGTGTGAAAAAATCAAATGTTAATTTGATAAATGTGAGGTCTGGGACATTTTGTCAAAGAGGGAGGGAAAGTAGAAAAGGGAGGAAAAAAAAAGCAGCCTTGCTGCCAACTCACCATCCACCAAGTTCTGGCCGAGATGTCGTAGCAGAGCTGCCATTTGATGGAGCCGTCGGAGGTTTTCCCTGCCATTATGCTGTCAGCAAGCTTCATCTGATGCTAACTCACGGGAGATAAGACACCTAATTGAGAAAACATTTGCACTGGCATGTTGGGCAACATGTAGCCCGGTCCATACCATATGGAATCATGGGTAAAAAAAAAATCTCCTTGACAATGAACCAATCTCTCACAGACCCAGTGGCAAGGTGAAGTGGAGATGAAAAGTCATCTGCTCCTAGCACTGTCTTCTCCTCTCTCTCTCACTCTCACTCTCTCTCTCCCTCTCCCTCTCTCTCTCTCTCTCTCTTTTTTTTTTAATAAGAACCCACTGCTCCACATCAAAGAGAGGCGGTCAAAATTAGGGCTTCATCACTCAGATGATTCTGGTCTGCAAGGTTTTTCCTTTCCTTTTTTTTTTTTTCTTTTTAAGAAGAATAAAGAGATTTAATAGGACAAAGGCAGGTAGTGGACTGCGGAGGGAGATCGCCACAGGCTATTAGCCTAAAATTTCTGCTTGACAGATGGAACTGCTTAGAGACTATCATGCAATGTTTTGGGTTTTTTTTTTTTAAAGACTTTCAGTCTGATTCAGTATCTGTTTATTGCAGCTACTTTTCCCATGAATGTAAAAAACATACAACAAGCACCCCCCCACTGATTGTTTTTATTTCTTTTTCACTTTTTTTTTTAACAACCATGGATATAATCATTTAAATAATGAAAAGCAAAACAAAAATAGAAACTGCTTATATTTATTTTCCTCTCCCTCCAGTGAGTGACCGTGCTGTCGGAAGGAATCAAAATCCTCTTTGATTTTAAAAAGGGAAACATTAAAAGATTTGGCCCCATCCTTGTTGCTTCTTGACTTTTAGATACTCAACCATATTGTTTAAATTGAATGACTTTTCATATGAGGGATCAGAGGGCAAATGGGCATCCGAAGAGCTAAACAATTCAATTTTCCTTTTTTCAAAAAATATTGTTTTCCCACGCTTTCATTTGTTAAACTTGTTTTTCATGTAGTGCTTCTTCACGTCATTTGGTCACAACCCCAACAGTTGTGTATGCTCGTCTCTCTATTGCCAAACTTCTCTATGCATCAGCAGTCTTGTGAACACACGATCTTTACACTAGGAGTTGATACTATCACACGGGGAAAAAAGAAACACCAGTGAAAAATAAACACCTTTGAATCATTCAGAAAGTCTTATCACATCAGATGACATTCTTCCTTCCCTGGACAATGAAGTAAAAGATAGTCACTTCAATCTACTTCCCCCACTTTTCAGTTCTCTTAGCGAATGAAGAAGCCAGGGCATTCAGTTGTCACTTTTATGAAGATAGCAGAGTAAATAGGCACTGGATGTTTTACATTTAAAATGGGACTGTTTTACCCTATCAGGAGACAGATGTTCAGTACATAACCACCATCGCTTAATGAAAGGGCACTCCAATCCACACAGAAGTCCTTTTCCTCAAGTGCTCTAAGAGTGAACTTCTGAACTGGCAAACAGACTATTGCCAGTCCAATTTCTTAGCTTTGTTTCACTCCAATTGATAAAAGTTGCTCATTCAAAAACAGCTGTGCTCTGCAAATCATTTCGCTATTTAGACACAAGGGGAAAATGTATTAAAAAACTCCACTCTACTTTATACAATATCCATTTTTGTTTAGATCAAAAGCAGAGAGTTTGGGGGCACAATTCTTCATCTGATTGTTTTGCATGCTAACGATTGTTTAACTATTTGGCTACAGCAAAATGCCATTCCAGACCGTACAGTTTATAGAACAGTTATTCACCATGGTACAGAACTTTCTTTCATTCCGTTTCAACAATACCTTGTGATTTTTGTGATTCAAGAGATAAGCAAATGATTTAGAGTAAACCCAAACTGCCGTATAACAGACAAGGACCAGTCCTTGTTTCCCCCCGCTTCCCAATGCCACCCTTAATAACCATATATTTGGGCAGAATATATTAACACATCACCTATTAGCATCCCAATTCAGGTGCAGTATCAACTCTATTTACAGCAAAAGGTCTGACTAGCATGGGAAGTGTTAAATTGTACTGGGAGTCCAGGAAAAAAAAACCACACACCTTCTGCCAGGAACTGGCCCTGCAGTGGGCAGCCAAAACATTTATCGTCTTGTGTTACTGCAGGTTCATTAATGCTACTTGCTCTTTCTGCTGCTCACTGGATATTGTAAGAATTCTGTAAAAAATAGTCATGCAACTTATAAAGTAAAATGATTAAATAACAATCAGCCTTTGAACTACTGTCCGATTCAATTTCATCCTGCCTTCCCTGCATCTACATCTCTCAAATCAAACAGTCTACCCACGCTCCTTATCATTAATTTATTATACGGCCAGTCGTGCTGTGCGCCTCTATTAAAATGATGGGAAATCTCCTATTGCTGCCTGTGTGGTTTTATGCAACCTGATGTAGCCATATACTGACCGATGAAGTTTGCCTGGATTCCTCTACTAACCTCTGCTCTGATAGCACTTAGGTCTTCCTTAGCCAATTGTGGGACTTTTCTTTCGAATAATAATTAGAAACACACCAAAGAAGCAAAATACTTAAAAAAAAAAAAAGACTATGCAGATTTCACTTTATGAATGACAGAAGCGTGAAATCATTTCCTTCCTGACAGTACAGTAGTTCTGTGCAAAGAAATGATCAGCATTGTTGGATAGCAGTGCTTTAAATCCAGAGCAGTTTGGTGCAAGTTACCTTTGTTGTGACGCTGGGGAGGGTGGATTCTTACCCACAGAGCAACTGCTTTTTTTTGTAAGTGGGCGGTTGTTAATAGCATTAAAACATGATTAAATACAACATGTTAAATATTGCAATTATTGTGGAAAATAAAATTATTTGGTGAGCATAATGAGGAGCAAATCAAGCATTTAACATGATCCAGGAAATGCTACTCCAAACAATTGCATTTGTTTTATGCAATTTTTCCCCTTTGATTGCTGACAGATGCCGTTTTGGAAACAAACATCTAAGTAGTTTTCCTTCAATCAGAAAAAAAGCCACACACCATAAAATGGCTACATGTTTTGAATTTAACTCTTGTCAATCAGCATTCTGTACAATGCTGCATGTGAATGGTACTAGGCCAAAATGATGCCTTCTGAAGACTAATAAACCACAAAGATGTTTGCTCCTAACCCAGATTTGTACCGCAGGGAAAATAAACCTATAAGTGCTATACGGACATTTGTAGGGATTCACAGGCAAAATAAAAGTCCTCGTGAGACATGACTGATATTTCACGTTGCAAATAGTTTATAGGTGCATATTATGTTTGTAGGACACAGAACAAGTAACTTCTTTTCCTACAGCGTTAGGACTCAAGCAATGAACTGAGGTACTTCCCAGTTGCTTTCTGGCTTCCTACTGGAAATGTGGCCAACTATCAAAAAATAATTTGCTTAATTGTTAAGCAGAGGTACCTGCCATAATACAAGTGCTGAGCATTTCCCACTGTGTCCGCTATCTGTAGTACATTCTGATGAGGTCCTTGCTACTACCAAGTGTAAAAAACCTGGATACAACTGTTAAAAAGGCTAAGTATATTAATTCAGATGACTACATCAAGCTGGCATTTTATAGCCTATTGGAAAATGAATGCATGAGAGTATTAGAAATTTTGGCACGCTAGGCCGTTTCTCCTAATGTTGGCTCCTCACATCCACACTGGTAAAAGAAGCTGGGTACAGCTGTATGTAGATCCCACTATTAGATACTTCCTAAGGACCTGGCATTTTTATATTAGATTATCTACTAATTGTATGGTATATCTACTGCCTATGAACCCTTTCATTATGTTCATTCTTGCCTACCTCTTTAGTTCCAATTACTCAGAATCCTTCTTTTTTAAGAGTATAAAAGTAGTGTGATTACATATCTGCTTGTAATTTTGGAACTATTTTTCTGTGTTACCTTAACTTGGACACATTAGGAAGATTTCCTAATCTTTAATGGTGACAATTAAAGTGTCCTGTAAGAACCAGATAGTTGAATGTTTGGACAGCTTCTGAACTGACACAAAGTTGCCGATGAGCGGCTTGGAAATCCTATAATCCTTGCTTCAGTCAAGAGGACGGGCTATAGCTAAAGGCGTAAACAAAAAGTGATGGAGCATGTGGCCACTTTTTCTACTACTCCTTGGATCTACTCCTTGGATCTCAAGGCCAAAATGAATACAACAGTTGTTGGTCTACTGGACATTTAGGGATAAACGGGTTATTTGGCTCCATCCCGGTGAACTGAGGAAAGAAGGTTCTACTTTAGGGCTTTTCTAATTATCTGTATCACATCCCTTTCCCTCTACTTTGTCTGTATTTTCTCCTCACCCTATTCATTATTTTGCTTCCACACAGGTTCTTCTTCTGTATGTCCCTCAAATGGAGAAACCATCCTCTGTTTCTGACAGAACAATCTCTTACAGTGGAGACAGAGTGATGTCAAAGAGGTAGTGTACGAGTGCAAAAATCTGTCTCAACATTTAATAATTGTTTTCTTGGCAACTCCCCCCCCCCAAAACAAAACAAAACAAAACAAAACAAAACCCCAAACAAACCCAAAACAGAACAGAAAAAGCTTTATCGTTCCAAAGTGCTAAGAAACATTAGCAATTTGATCATTAGATCTGATATGAATTAATGTTTTCCGTAAGATCCTATAAGGTGCTACTCTGTGGCCCCAATTCAGCACAGCACTTTAGCATGCTCTTAACTTTAAGCACATGTTGAAGTTTCACTGTACCGCTTTCTTTGTTGAATCAGGATCTAAATGACAACCAACTCAATTACTTGAGGGACACTAATTACAATGCCTTAGGACCCAATCCTGCTAACACGTATTATCATATATAATGCTTATGACTATGAGAAGCCTTGTTAAGGTCGATGAGAACACTCACAGTTACCCATGCCCTAGGAGTAAGTGCTTACAGGGGGAAAAAATAGAAAGCATAAAAAATGTGTAAAATGAAAATTAAAATATTTTACCTAAGCACACAAACTAAAAATTGTAATGAAACAAGAAAAGAAGCTAAAATAACAATACTTAGCAGCAAGACCAGAGTATGACAAAATATTCATCCCAACTTTGAAATTGGGCTAGAGTTTATTCTCATTGTGCAACTGACCCTTTCTTTCTAAAATGAAATGCACCAAAAATGAACTTTTATTTCTGCTGTAGTTCTTTACATGCAAATTCTATGGGGAAGAATTACAAGCCCAGTGTTAAATTCATCTTCTGAAATATTCATTTTGCTTGAAACTTTAGAGGACACCCAAAAGACTTTTGCTTCCCTGCTGCAGCCTTAGCAAAGAATTCAACCCACTGCAAAACTCTACTAAGCAGATTCAAAACTTGTATAAGAGGAGCTCAAGAAAACTGAAAGGTTAATATATTCTAACTAGATGTTGGGTATAGAATGTCAGATCTGTCAAATTTCATTACAGTTTGCTGCTCAATGAAAAAGATTTGATTTCTTTTGCCACTGTCCTACTATGTTCAAGTCACACAGTGCCAGCAGCAACCAGCCAACGACCACAGGCTGGCACTGAGCGGGCCCGAGTGGGAAGCCAGCCGCAAGGACCATCTGTTTCCGATTTCTAACTAAGCCAAGATGTGCAGTGAAGTGCATTCCATTCACTGAGCCAGCCTTCTCCCTGCTCAAGTTATTAGTGTTACAAGTGAAATTATCTTTTCCAAACAGCGGGGGAGCTATAATCCTTATGGAACAAGAATTGGACAAAAAAAAAAAAAGAAAAAGGATAAGAAATAACATGTCCAGACATCTTTTGTTAAAGTTGTAGAAGACACTGCCTGTAAATTTAATTACAGTCTTAATGGGGTGAAGTATGTTTTATGAAACCATGAAAACCTGTAAGGCAAGAGAGTGTATCTTGGTTCATCTGGTCTAACTAAATAAACTAATCAAATATCTTCACAGCATTATTTGTGAATAAAGTTAAAAATGACAAGATACATGCAGAATTATGTCTCTTTAAGGTTAAGTGCCTTGCAAAGCATCATAGGGTTTTAAATATAATTTAAAGTGAGAGCATTTAAATGAAGCTAATTACCTGCTACTTACACCAACTGCTATTTGCAGAATGCACGGTAAGGAAGAGGAGCGGTCCTGGCAGAGCAATTGTGGGTATTTAAGGGTGTTCCAAACAGATAACTGTTGAATAAGCCCTGTCATATGATATCAATCTCCTACTGCTACCTAGATGCCAGGTGAAACCACAGGATTTATTGAAAGACAAAAATACATTTAAGTGAAACTGAAAAGTTTATTTTCAGAGGGGGAAACATTTATCCTCTATACTACTCCATTCCAGTGACTTTATTTCTAATATACAGTGTGATTAATGATGTGGCTGCTGTCACTATGTCTGATGAACACTGGCAGAGTTGTGAGACAGTTGCTCTCTTTACTATTATTGAACATCTTCATAAATTGGCTTTTATAGGAAAAAACTTGTTCTTTGTGTCAGCCAGTTGGGAGTCATCATATTTATAATAGCACAGATTATTATTATTATTAGTAGTAGTAGTATTGCTATTAGTAAAACTGCACACACACACACACACACACACGCACACACACACACACACACACACACACACACACACACACATGTCTGTATGTATATACAGGTATGGATTAGCTGCCATTAACTCAAGCCTAGGAATACATACTGGAAGTGGCATTTAGAAGAGCACGCCAAAGACTTTCAACAAAATGGGCCATATATGTGTCCTACCGAATCCCTCAGTCCTCTTGGAGTCTCAGGGAGCAGTCTTAGCCCCTAGTGTCTCTTATACCTGCATAATAAAAAGCCTGCAACCACTCCTCCTCAGTGTAAGACTTCTGCCATGTTCTTTGTGTGTGACTATTCTTGAAGATCACTCAGAATCTAAGACAAATGTAGCGCTAAACATTACATTCATCTCAGAGAACACATCCCCAAAGCAGATGAAATATGAACACTTGCACAACACTTACATTGAATCACTTGGATTTACAGTGCCCACAGTACCATAAGCCAAATCCAGCTGCATGCATTTGCTTGCAATTCTTTACCAGTGTACATGTAAACCCCTTTTTAATTAATTAAAAAGAAAAAAGAAAAAAAAGAAATTCCTTCACATTAATAATTGTTCCTGCTTGCCAGTTCCATGATCCAGTAAAAAAAAAAAATCTGTTTCTTTGCTGCATCTCCACTGTGAATGTCCACCTCATTTCATGATAGTGCCAACCAAATCTCAGCCAATACAAGGAGTAACATAGGGAAATACCTAGAGAAATGCTTTGGGGAGGATTGAACATCTTGCAAGCAAACTTTACAAGTAAATCTAGGATAATCCATTTAAATGGCTCTGGATTACTTAACATTAGACAGGAAGATAATATGTGGGTAACCCTAGGATATATGTACAGAACATACGTCCTCTGGGTTAATCCATGTCGGTAGAATTAAACGACGAAGACACCTTTAAGGTAGAGCTCTGAGCACCGCCTCTTCCAAGGGCCACAGCGAGGGCCATATTCTCTGTCAAATCTTCACTGATCTCAGTGGGGACACTGCTAATCTCATCTATTTGAACTGCCTTTAGCATGACACAGCACCAATTGACTTTGGGACCAGGCATGGAAAATTTCCACAGTTAGGTCATTTCCAATCTGGAGGCTATTTATTTTAAATATAAAATTTTAGCAGGACAAGTTTTGATTGGCCTTTTAAAAACAAACACATAAAAGATAAACATTTCAACTTGCTATTTTTATATATTATTAATAACTTTTGAACTTCTAAAATTAATTTTCATCAGAGTTGGCTGAGACTAAAAATCAAGCCAACATGAAAACTTGAGGTACTATAATTTCTTGTGGCAAGAGGAAAGTTGTACATTCATTAAAAAAAAGCATGTTTTATTTTGTATCATCTAGTAGTACCACAAACCACCATATGTTACAGCCTAAGCAACAGGGGCAGAGTTAAGGTTAAGCTTTCAATCTCATCTCTGCATCTTGTCAGTTCTGAGGCCTGTTATTTCTACGGTAGGGATGCCTAGAAGAATAAAACCAGTTATCACCATAACCCACTGATGTTCTGTTAAAGTGCACATCTTCTGTTGTCAGAGCTTCACGGGCCACAGTCGGGAATGCCGGGGAATGGAGATGCAGTGAAGCCATCTGCACAGTTCCTCTTGGACAGAGACGAGGTGTTTTCCCTGCCACTATTCTCCCACAGAACTTCTGCTTGTGATGGCACCATCAACTCCCTCCAGGCCTCCAAACAGGGGCTCTCCCAGACAACATTAATGAAATGTTACGGCAGTTCATTTTTCAATCACACTTCCCATGACCCCCTTCTTACCAGTGACACCCACTTTTCAAGTTGACCTGACATTTTACGGGCCTGTGTTTTGCACCACCGAGGCCGTTCTTCCGGGACAGGTTTTCTCCCAAGTTCTGTGCCGGCAGAAGCCTGCGTATACTCCCAGAGTCAACCGAGTCCTATGTTCTTCTCTCTAGATATGCAATAGGGAGTCTATGTAAAGTGAACTTGCCGCGATGCCTGGGATTAGATGGTCTCAGCGCTGAAAAGCTCCTGAAACCATTTCTGAGTGGCTTTGAAGCCTGTGCTGTAGGAATGGCAGGAATGTATATCTAGGTTACCAGCAGGCTGCTTTGAAACTACCAAAACATAAGATGAGTCATAGTAGTTGAAAGTGCTGCTGACAAAGTCTTTTAAGTCTACAAAATAAAGTAACAGTGGATTTATTTGTGGATTGTAACCCTTATTTTAATGTCATAAAAGCACTGGGTAAAATTTCCCTCTTAGCTAGAAACCTCAGAAGGAAGCAGAGAAATATTCTGGTAAACCACAGGTTGTTCTTGAGCAAACACAGGGCTACTTGTCCTCTTGTGGGACATCCAGACTGCTTCTTCACCAAGGCTGTGAGTCTCTGGGGGTGAAAAGCTGAATGACTTCTGAGAAGGTGAAATCTCTAAGTGTAGGGTATGCGACACATGCCCCTCTACGGCCTTGGAAGACATTGAGAAAAGAAAATGCATGAGAATTGATAATGCATTCTCTGGGCTGCATTCTGCATCTTTTAAACCAAAGGGTTTGAATTTGTTCTCTCTGTTATGAGGCGGTGGCTGGGCGCTTAGCTGCTGAGCTGCAGAAGCCCCAGGGAAAGCAGGACAGGAGCCTTCCAAGGAAGGCTTCTTTCCGTCATGCAACCCAAAGGGAAGGTTACAGTAACCACCAGTTATAAACGTCCTGATTCTGATCTAGAGCAAGAGCAGAGCTCCATTTTCTAACACAGGGCTGGGCAAAATGTGGCCCGTGGGCCAGATGCGGCCCACTAGGCCATTCTATCCAGCCCGTGGGACCCCTAAAAAATTTAGATTTAAATTATATTTATCTGCCCCTGGCTGCCTGTCATGCGGCCCTCGATGGCTTGCCAAAACTCAGCAAGCAGCCCTCTGCCTGACATAACTGCCCACCCCTGGTTTAACAGCTGGCTGTAGTCCACACAGAAGTATGTACCAGTTAGGGATGGCCAGCTACTCCCCATCCCAAATGCTAACAGACCCCAGTGCAAGTGGTTTCCTGGAAGTTGGGGTAGGAGCTAGCTCTGCCAGCTCCCTCTGCTGGGGTCTTCCTATGCTAGGGGACTGTGGTGAGCTTGCCAGTGGCAGCCTGGCGTGCCAGTTTCAGAGAGGTTTAAAGTGATTAGTGGGGCATTTCCCCCTCACCATCAATCAGATAATGGAAGGAGAGAGGCTTGTCCTGCCCCTACCCAGGGGCAAGGAGAAGAGACGGACTGCAGAGGGGACTACCCCTGCCTGTCTCTGATTGGTTTGTTTTCAATCTGGGAGAGAAGCCTCTGAAGGGGATACAAAGACAGTGTGCCCGGCCCCCATTCAATGAGGGATAGCAAAGAGGGCTAAGAAGAGCTGGTTGAGCTGATTAGTGGGGCAGAGAGACTGCCCCAGAAGCACCTGGAAGACGCCTTGCTGGATGGGGAATGGTACGTGGCTGCATTCCCAGCCCTGCCATGAAGGAGCGCAGCAACGGTGCATGGATCGGTGCACGGAGGGTCCAGGAGTTGCATGTGGCAGCTCGGGTCTCCAACCCCTGCACGAGGCAGGGTACATGGTGCACGGATCATTGCATGGAGGGTCCAGGAGCGCACCTTGACCGCAGCGCTGCGCGTGGCAGCTTAGGTCTCCACCCCACGCACAAGGCCTCAAGGCAGGTGCTAACGGTGCACAGGGCCAAGAACAGGCCAAAGGCAGGGAGGACACCAAAGCAGCTGAGGTCCCCCTGCCGAGGGAGGAAACACCTTGCCCCGGGAAATGAGGGCAGCCTCATCAGGCCTCTGAGAAGTTGTGACTTGCCAGGGAAGGGGATTCCCACAGGGTAGTATCCCAGTGGTGAGCAGCTGGGGGGAAGCCCCTAAGGGTCCCAGGTTGAGGCCTGACCAACCTGGTGATGTAAGCAGGGGTTAAAGGGTGTCACTTAGAGTTTCGGGGTATTCCTTTTCTCTTCCCCCCATCCAGGGGTCATTTCTTTTGGGGCCAAGCTGTAGCACCTGTGTAGCCTGCTATTCTTTACTTTTCTCTGGGATCCCATGCCTTGATTTGTGAACCCTGCGCCTCATGTTTTGTAAACTTTGTGTCCTATTACAGTATAAGAGTGCATAACGTTTGATGAGACCCAAGTTTTGACTATGTGATCCCTCATCTGTGTATAGTGTTTGCATAGATATGTACCAATACTGCCTATAGTTCCTGTATTTTATGTACATAGATGTTAATATTATAACTTTTTTTTTAATACCTTATTAAATTTGCAAATAGTTAAGCGTCAGCAAGTCTTGGCTCTGCTCTATAGGGAGAGGAGGAAAGCTTCGCCCAGATGGCTGCAGTGCATCTGCACCCACTAGCATCCCTTCATTTGAAAAGGGGGGTACATCACTGGGTACCACCTGGGGTACAGGCCTGTCCAACAGGGAGGTTGTAGCTGGTTTCTGACCTCTTTGAATAGCACCATCTGTAACTAAGTGATGACTCTGACTCCTTGATCTTTCAGAAATGATATGTTCAACTTTCAGGCTGTAAGGGCTTGACACCAGGTAACGTTTTAAGAAGTCTTCCATTTGGACTGGTCAGACTGGACCGAGCCAGGGGAAGCCCAGCCCCTGACTGTAGGCCAAGGCTCTTCAAGAATAGTTTGTAATGCAAAAACAAAAGTGATCAGAAATGCCTCAGCACCTGAGAAAACGGGTAAAAAAAAGGGAGCTTATGCCAGGAAGGTAAGATGGGGTGGGTCAGATAAGGTGCAGAGATCATTAGATGTTTATTGAACCTCCTGGTCATACAAAGCTCTCTTGTGTGTGCAACCTATCCAAAAACTCGGCAGAGAAAAAAGTGACAGTGGAGCTGTAATATGCCTCCTAATAGTAAAATACAAACTATGAACCTCCCCCCACACAGAGATGGAGAAATCAACCACTAGGAAAGGATCCAGAGATAAAATGAGAATATCTAATGAAGCCACTGCATACTATTCAAGTTCAGGACTGGAATACAATAGCAGAGATGTAGTGGTCTAGGAATCAAGTGTACTGCCACAACTGTGCAATATCTGTCCGTCATATCCATTTAATATCATTAGTGCCATTAGGTCCTCACATTAATAAGCACTCATAAATTCCCCACATTCTTTTAAAAACCAAATAATGACTCAGCAGATGCTAAATTAGACAGACACAATTCCACAGCTGATGCAACATAAGCTTGTCCAACATAAGTGTTGGATAATATTTTTCACGGGGAAAAATCTTGTTACCTAGCCTTCATGTACACTTTTGAACAGATGCTGGGAAAGCCCTGCACAGAACCCAAAGTGATCTGAATATGTCCTCACTTAAATGGTTATGCAAAATTTAGATGAGAAGAATAACTTTAGGGAAAAAGTCCTGGCAGGGTGGTATAAAAAAAGGCAAGCTTTGGGCTCAGTTAACTAAACCCATAATCCAAAACCCAGGGTTGTTGCTGAGTTTTACAAATAGTTTGTCTGATGCTTGTTTAAGCAGCCCATGGGTTCTTATTTAGACAAAATTTGGATATCACCCATTTAATCGTTGGATATGCATCTAGCTGGGGTCATCTAGACCCAGCACTCTTCCCTGCCTATGCAGGGGGTCGGACTCAATGATCTATTGAGGTCCCTTCTGACCCTAACATCTATGAATCTATGAATCCAGAACTCGAAATAGGGTATGCATTTGTATCACCACTGTAAATAAAGGGCCCAGTATGAACAACTGATATGCTTTTATCTCGAGATGGGGAAATACAGCAATCACATGTCTATGCACCAGAAATAAGTTGCAGTAAATGGGTGGATTCTTTCTCTTGAAAGAAAAAGAGAGAGTGCCAAAATCCAGATCTTTGCATGCTATCAGAGTGGAAGAGTTTATCTGGGGATGGGCAAACCTCATCAAGGTTTTTAACTTCTTGGGTTCGCAGAGCTTGTTCATGTTCACAAACTTCTCTCTGCTGTAACTTAATCTATCATTTTTCAAAGCAGCAGATGTTTTTATAGCTAAAGGGGAGTCTGCGCTCTGTTCCAGGAACAGAAGAACATTCTTCCCAAGCTAGGCTGCCTCAGATAGATGTCCAGTGTGTGACACGTAGGTTATGCATACTCTCATGTGCATATACAGAACCAAGCAATGTATGGCAGTACTTGAGCAGATTCCAACTAAGGCATACAACTTCCCTTATCCTTGACTGTTTTTTTCAGAAATGCAGATCACTACCGTTGAAGCACACACAGTATCAATCACTAGTGGACTGTATATTGGTCCAGGCACTTCATTTTATCCTCATGTAAATGTTTTACCTGACAGCACAAAGATCCTCTTTCTAAAAGGGAAGAAGTATTATCTAGAGCTCATTTATGTTTGTGCTGGAAGACTGGGGCTTCGATGGATAATCCAAAAGGTTATTCCACAGTGGATTATCCCAGACAATGCTTATCAAAAGTGTCACACATCACAAATATCAGCCAAGTGTATGTTATTGGGAAAGCTGCCGAGGACAGCGTAATACCAGAGAAAACAGGAAAGTGTTATGAACCAACAGCATGAAAACCTTGCACAGATTATGACAATGCATAGGTGTAAGTACCCCTGCAATGACCTAAAAATGAAAACCAATTTAAAAGTTTTATCACGTGGCATCATACTAATAGCCACATTGACCTTCAGCAGGGTTGGGATTTTCTAATCCAACATATAGATATCTGGCACGATTCAAGTAACTGATAGCAGTAGTTGTTCTGTCTGTGGGACACTGCAGCTAGGATCCACTGACATCTGCTGACATATTGGAAATTATGAATCTCTAGAGGGGAATATGTTCCAGCCACAGTGTCCTGCTCACTCCTCTTAAATGTGACTCACTCCCCCGCCCCGCTCCATCCTAACACTTCTCTGTTCCAGACCTGACTCTTCCCCACTCCCAGATCATCAACTCACTCTCATTTTCTCACCTACTTACACACAGGCCCCTGGCAGATGTTACACTGAAGACATGATCAACCTGTTAAACTCATTTTAAATAGTGACTTGGGCACATATTCATGCAATTAGTGGCACAACAAAATGGGAAACCAGCCACACAAATATTCCACAAAATATGTGTAATATTTTTGTGACTGGTTTTCATCGAGCCTTAAATTGAACACGTGGCATGGTCTCTTCCATGTAGCAAGATGCCGGCTGCATGGTGAAGTTTTGTTGACAGGTCCTCCCTGTGTCTTCTGAGCCTTAAACTGGCTCCGGTGTGGTCCCGGGGCTGGCTGTGGGTCCCAGTCCTGCAACCACATTGGCTCCTGCTGGGCTGTGGGCACTGGGCTTTCACCTTGTCAGTGCACTGGTAAATAGTAATGGCCCGACTGGGATCTGATCCCCAATCATAAATTTGCACATCCTGGCAGGCAGGCAGGCATGGCAGGAGGGAGGCATGATTTGGGATTAGGGATTAGATCCCATCGCACCATTAAATGAATGCATGCCACGGACCCCAGTCTCCACTCTTCCAGCGTGTTGTCCCTATCTCACTCCTCTTACCCAGCAACCCCAGGCACTTCCAGCAGGACTGCCAGGTTGTTTCCTCTCTAATTCCTGGCCACAATCTCTTTCCAAGCCAAACAGTTCTTCCTTGTGCTCTGACTCCTTGTCATCTCTCTCTTTCTTACCTGGTCTCCTTCTCCCTGTCCACTGATTCCAGTTCTTTACCACTCTACTCCCACACCCATACTCTCAGTTTCTTACTCCTCCACCCTATTGGTCTTTCCCCCTATCACCACTGTTTTTTGTTCTAGTCTAATCTACTTATTTTCCCCAGTTCAGCTCTTTTCTACTTTGAGTTCAAATCAGACAGCCAGGCCCAACAGAAGAGACATTTTGAACACAGAAGAGACCAGTCTCAGTTTCTGTGCCTGGACCAGTCCTATCATACAGCAGGCCAGAGCTACAAGTACTAGGAAATCCTACTTAGCCCCAGACTGGAGTATGCCCAGGCTGGGGCTGAGGAGGATTTTTAAGCAATTTTAAGAAATGGATACTTCAGGGAATTTGTCCACGAACCCCTAGGAAGTCTCTACTGGCAGGTATATAACTGAAGTTTACCACAGGTCCATCATTTTGCCAAAGTTAGGCATACTTTCACGCAAATAACAAAAAGGGATTTTCTGACATGAAGGCACCAGGTCCTAAACTTCAAGTCTCTGCTTCAAAGTAAGGAGTAAAGCTTCTTAAAAAAAATATCACCTTTTCCCACATTTCTATTTGTAAGTGGACAAAACAATATTGGTTCTTCAGATCTCATTATCAGAAACAGCAGAACCATTTCGGCTACAACTTTCTAAAATATTCAGTTGGAGACAGAATTATTACTGTTTTTGTACCTGAAAATTGCCTCTAAAAATTAAAGAGTCTGGCCCTGCACCAGTATATCCCCTTCAATAATCCCATAAGAAAAAAGCTGTTTTTGCATCCCTAAGGTTGAATGGTACATCACACAGCAGTAAAAAGTTCCCTCAGTTCCATCCTTGTGTGTGTACATGCGTGTGTATGTTGCAAGTAAAACTACATGATCATGGCATTTTAAATACAAAATATGGTATCCTGTACCTACGACTGTTCTCTTTCATAATTGTTCACAACGGTTGCAATCAGTTTCCATTATATTTCCATTCTATTTTAGCTTCCCTGTAAACTTTGCTTTGGGAACTTTCTGCAATTTGAAAATTTCCTGATTTTTAAAGTTTTGGTAACAAGGAGTCCAAATATTAGCTTCAGTTAGCCATGGACTAGATTAATTTTTGCTTATAATGTCTTTTTTTTGCCAATAGTTTTAGCTATAGCCTGTACATTGCCAACAGACCTTGTAACATTACTGTGCAGAAACTTGCAACACCAAACTAGTGCAGGAGAAAGCATATCCCATGTGCTTTATAAGAACCACCTGCCGCTTAAAGTGGGCTAAAGTACCGCTGGTTCTGGCTCTGCACAGCATAAAAAGCTTTCAGCAGAGCCCATCCATACTACTCTTTCTATGAACTTTTCACAAGAGATATGGTCATCAAGCACTATGCTTGGTAGCATCTAGGTAAAGACAGAAGAGAATGGAAACTTTCTCAGCACTGGCCCAAGTTTCTGGAACCTCTAACCTAAGAAGCTCTACTTTTGTGCAAGGAACTGGAATAGAAAGATAAAAAATTGACAGTGTACATGGTAGTAGTAACCCTGGACAGGAGGCAGCAGGCCTACCATCGGTAAGGAGCCTCACCGTAACTGAAGGAGGACCTTTGGACCATCACAATCCTCCTAGTACTTTTGCAGTGCATTTAGAAACTGTCCTGAATTCGTCATTAAAGGTACCACCCTCTCCACTCCACTCACACTTTTTGTGAGTCTCTTGGGGTGCCAGGAGATCCTTTGAAGGGTGCTGCAGGAAGCGAGGGTATAAGCGAGGTGTGAAGATCGATGCAGATAAAGGCAGGCTCAGACTCCAGGTGTAAGGACATAAGCAGATAAGGGGAGGCTCAGGGTCATCCTGCCTGGTTGTTCCCTACTTCCCAGCCCTTCTGCAAAGAGGTAAACACCGTAATAAATAAATTAGTTTATGAAATAGGGTGCCATTCAAGTCACAAAAGCTATGGAGGGCTGCCTTGAGTCTAATGAGAGGTGCTTGGAATCTATAAAGACTGAGAACCACTGACTTAGAGGCTAGGCTGAGGGCAAGAGGATCTATGCAACTACTAAAAAAATCATTAAATATAGGGACATTTATATTTCATTTGCTTCTTTCACCCCTCATCCATCGTTGTATGCCGCTTGTTTTCTATAGACTGTACATTCTTTGGGGCAAGGATCTTTTTAACTTTGTTTATACAGCACTTAACACAATGGCTAGGGACAGACATTACACATCAACCGGTGTAAGTGATCAGAAGCTGGTTTAAACCTGTAATAGAACAGATATTCAGTGCACATAAACTGGTTTAAAAATGGCTGAAACCAGTTTGAGATAAACCTGGGAATGTAGTATTAGACTTAACTGATTTGGTTCAAACAGGTTTATGCAACGTCTGTCCCAGACTCCTCAGGCTATATCATGGTTGGAGTTTATGCAGTTTACTAATTACTACTATTAATAAAAAATAATTTACCAAGGCTTCATAATTGCTGAGAGAGAGAACTAAGAGCAAAGTCTGGCCCATTCTCACATCCAAGACCAAGAGATCTATTGCTCAGTGTTTACCAGCTGATTTGTTTCACTACACAGATAGCATATTACCAATTTATAAAACTTAAGGCACTCAGTGTACTCTGAATATACATGGCAATATGCATGACTCTAAAATCAATTTATAACCTAATCTTTATCTGCCCCAATTCACTTCCTTATAGTCTGATTCCTTAAATATGGGACTGACTTCCCCAAGAATGGGTCTTTCTTGAGCTTTTTGAGGCCTTTTTGATTATGGCATAGCTCATTCACACTTTGCCCCTTGTTGACAATTCTCGGTTATGCATTTTCTAGCTTTATGAATGTTATTATCCTTTGAAACTGTTTGCACTTGCTTGAGAATCTGCAGCCTCTCCTTCCAAGAGCTGAAAGAAGGAGCCTTCGGTTTGAGAGAGCAAGATCCTGTTTCACTTTACAAATAAACAAACACTGGGATAACTAGCAGGAAGTTGTGCTCCTTTGGTGAGAAGGACTTAGTCTCAGCTGAGCGCAGTAGAAGTAGCATCATTTTCACTCTAGCACAAAGTGTCTATTCTTAACTACTTGACCAAAGGAAGCAAAAAGCAGAGAGGCTCCTAGCAAAGCACATCCTCAGAGCTGTATTTCACAGGAAGTAATACAGCTCCTGTGCAGATAAGTTTCACCGAAGAACAAAGACTGATTTTGTTCAGCATTTCAAGAATGATGCATTGAACCTGGATCTAGCTTTTCAATTCCTGAAAACAAGGCTCAGAAAACAAAATCTAATTTTTCTCCCCCCTCCTCAAATTAGCTCTGCAGCTTTCAAATTAGCCTGCACTTCCCCTGTAGAGAAGGCTTTAAAAACACCCAGTAATTGCTGTCCTCATTTATAAGTTTTATTATACGATTTTGCCACCAGCACACATAAGTTAGGGTGTTTGAGATAAATCTTAGAGCAATAATAGCTAAACCAGTTATGTAAAACTTAGCCCCTAATGCAGATCTGCCTTAAAGCTTAAGTCACAAAATATTTATAACTAAGAACAAGACAAATGATGTAATAATAGATTAGCAGAATGCATTGTCATTGACAGAAAACATATTCAGAGTTAAATCTTTCCTGTACACCACCGCCTCGGAGGCATACTGTGCACCACAATTGGTTTTTTAGCAGCTAAACATTTAACAAGAGATAATGAGGTGTGTTGCTGAATGATACAAGCTGAATTTATTCAGGAGTCAGATATAGTTGGGAGCCAAAAAACACGATCATATTTAGAACAAACAGCAGAGCAAAGATTACCTCTTGCCCCCTCTTTAGTCTTGTGCAGAATACTCCGATAAGTACAAGAGAGACGCTGTCAAGTACTACTTTATAGCTTAATTTTCTTTTTAATCTGCATTGCCTGCAATGCCTTTGCTCTCTGTAAACATGATGGGTAAACATGAAGGGGGGCAGGGAGGAGGGCAGGGGAAGGTGCAGGGCATGGAAATAATTTCTGTACAAATATTTCTCCAGAATTCCAATAGAACTGAGAGATTCAAAAGAAAGCCAACCACCCCCTCTCCAATCTCTTTCCATAGTATATCCTTATATGAAATATAGTGGCATAATTTACAGCAAGGTTTGCAAGCTGTACAATTTATCATTAAAATCTTTTTACTCTTTGAGGAATGTAATAGTAGATTATAATTAGATTTTCTTCTAATTATTATTTTTTCTTTAAATTCCAGATGGAAACAGAGATTCTGAAATTTCAACAATGAAGAAGAGTCTCTCAGGGAGGGCAAGTCAGAGATGAATGCTCTCGAGTGCTTTTAGTGGTCGTTGATTATCTGATCCAGAATCAGAATCAGGCAAACTGGAAGATGCGCAGGAAAGCGAATGCATACGATGCGTGGGTGCTTTTAATTACCATGGCTCGCTAATTGAAGTGCTCGGCGCTGCATCCCAAAGCACATGTAAAAATGCCCAGGGCGTTTACACTGGCTTTAGAGTCAAGCATTGGAAGCGACCCTGGATGGATGCAGTTACTCCAGTTCAGCAGTTAGTAGGTATACTGGAAGCTTGTGTATTTCTACTGGTTTGGCAGACTAGGACTGGAAGCTGCTCTGGGGGTGAAGTGCAGATGCAATTCAGAGGTTGACAATCTCTTATTTTTCTTAAAATCACTGCAGGGAATTAGTCTCTGAAGAGTGGCTTTACGTATGACTTTTCTCAGAGCGTTAAGGACAGAATAAGTATAGATAAAATATTTTTAATAAATTAAAGAAAAAATCACATTATTATATCTTAAATTTACACTATATATGTCTGTGCACACCACATACACACACATACGTTCTTCCTTGTTTCAGTCTTTCTGCTTAAACACCTTGTTCATAATCGTGTGTATTTCTTTTCTGAAACCCATCATTTGTGTTAATTATATAAAGCTAAATATGTTTTAATCAATGTCTCTCCTCATATTTATAATCCAAGTAATAGTAATAAAAACAGAGAAAGTGTATAAAGCATTATTTCCCTTGAAATATGTTCTGGTCACATCTTAGAAGAATCACCCTTCAACCTAAGATCAAGCACAAGCTAAGTAAGGGTTAATTTGATGGCATCATATCTAATGACTACTCGACCCTGTAATAATAAACAGCTGAACTCGTTTGTTACAGTAAGCATTTGGGTCAACAGATGCCATTGTGACAGGCAAAAAGGCTACTCATGCAGCTTTTCTAACCCCCAAGTAGCAAGTGCAGTAACACCTTACCCAAACATCCTTTTTTTTCACCGTTTCCAATCTCATTCTCAAGATGATCGGCTATCTCTGATTAGCCTTTCTACTTAAACAGTGTTGGGGGATTTCTCCAACCAAATCTTTGCAAAATTTATGATTCCTTCATCATTAATTTTCAGTTGATTTTCACAGCACAAATCTGATGAAGGAGGAAAACAGCTGGGAGGGATGTCCTTGCTGGCCAACTTTCCCCCAAATCAGGAATCAAATGGAGGTTACTGGACTCAGACAAAAGCCTCCCTTGACCTGTGCTGACTGGACTAGTTCAGATGATCCAGAAAGTTTGACCCCAGAAAGAATACAATAGCCAGGTTTGTTGTTGCTTAGTTCAGGTGCCTAAAAGTAGGCACTTAGGGCATGTCTACATGTGCACTTTAATGTGCATTAGCCTATTTTAATGCACATTAAAGTGTCACAAAAAACCTACACACGTTTGCTAATGCGCATTAAAATAGGCTAATCAGTCTTTTTCTAGTACCTTACAATGGAGGTGCTAAATTTAATGCGCATAGCAAAAGCATATTAATGAACGTGTAGATATACTCACAATGACTGCTTTTTCGCTGCTAAGGCAATTGGACTTCCAATTCTTTCCAGTTTCAATATTTCAGAGCTGTTGAGCCAACACATTTCATAAGCACTTACATTTACATAATTACAAAACAATAAACCCCCAGACAAACCAACCAGATCCTTTTGAAGAACTATCACATTCATCTGCATTTTGAAGATGCTATTCTTTATTTTTGAAGGCACTTTCAAATGTTCTAATTCCTGGCCCTCATTATTATAACATATCACAGACAGTTATAGCTAGTCTCATCTCAGGACTTCACTCTGCATATTTACCTTTGGAAGTCCTTTCTGGCCTGACTGACAAGCCCCCAGGGCCGGAGGAAATGACAACCACGCTAGTGCTTGACTTTAGTGAAGTTCCAGGCCTGAAGTCTTCCTGCATCTCAACATGTAATCCATCCCCAAAGCGGGCATATCTATGCCTCCTCTACTCCCCACTCTGGTTAGGGACAGAGATTATACACAAAGTGGTATAAGTGATTGGAAACCAGTTCAAATATGTAATACAACAGAAGTTCAGTGCACATGAACTGCTTTTAAAATGGCTGAAACCGGTTTAAGGTAAACCTGGATGGATGCAGTATCAGACTTAACTGATTCAGATTGAATCAGTTTACTGAATTGATCCTCTCCATAGTCAAGTTAACCTATAGTCCCCCAGCATCCCAGGATACTTTGCACCTCCCTCACACATCCCGCCTCACAGGGTGAACAAACTAGCCTTGGCCCAAGCTGTCTCCTCTAGCTGAGCAGGGAGGCATGCTCTAACATCCCCCAGCTTCTGGCCTGAGCCACTGCAGGCATGTGGCTGCATTTCCAAAATCAAAAGTGAATATCTGTTCAGTTGCTTATTGGTTCAATCTAAACAGTTTAGACGAACTTGCAAAGATTGAATTGATTCAGCCTTGGGCTTTTTGACTGTCTGGACTTAGCCTTATCAGCCTGGCAGAACAGTGGGCACAGGATGCCAACCCTGAAGGGGTGCAGCTATAAACACAGTCCTACCCTGGCATACTACAGCTCTGTTCTGTCCTTTATTGTGAGATGGGTAGAATTAAACACCACTTAGTATTTAGTAGGGCTGTGCAAAGCTTTGGGTGCTGATTTGATTCGAAGAAGATTTGGCCTGATTTGGTGGCTGAATCTCTGAATCTGAATTGAATCAGGAGACCAATTAAAAGGTCCAAATTGATTTGAAGCTCTCTGAGTTGATTTGGAAATGATTCAGAGAGCTTCAGAGATTCTGGTTACTACAGAAGGGAGCTGGACCTGGACTCCGTGCTGGTAAGGAGGAGGTGGGGGAAGAGGGGCTGGATGGGGG
>NW_005842244.1:373931-388915 GCF_000455745.1 Alligator sinensis | reverse complement strand
GTTCCTGCAGCAGCCTTGGGGCTTCTGGGGGCTCATGGCAGAGCTCCCCATGCAATGCAGGGCAGTGGGGGGCAGCGGGGATTGTCCCCCTGCCTGGCAGCAGCCAGTGAGTGGGGGCTTTTTATTTATTTATTTTTTAAGAGCTAGGAGCTGGGCTGAGCAGGGCAGCCATGGAGGGGGGAGGCTGGGAGAAAAGGTGGGGGTCATAGGGTAGGGCAATTGTGGCAGAGCCCCCCACATGGTGTGGGGCAGTGGGGATTGCTCCCCTGCCTGGCAGCAACTGGTGAGTGGGGGCTTTTTTGTTTTTTAAAGAGCTGGAAGCTCATGACAGAGTCCCCCATGCAGTACGGGGCTGTGGGGAGCAGTGGGGGGCAGTGGGGATCACCCCCCACCTGGCAGCAGACGGTGAGCGCCGGGCTTTTTTTTCCAAACAGCCGGGAGCTGGGGCTGGGTGGGGCAGCCATTACGGGGCTGGGAGAGTGGGCGGAGGATGGGGCTGATTCGGAGATTCGGCCAAATCAATTTGGGACAGTGATTCAAATCACCGAATTGAATTGCTGCCCCCCAATTGACTGAATCTGAACCGACTACTAGCCGCTTTCAACAGGCCTAGTATTTAGTTATTGCTCTAAGTGATGTAAAATCAGAAACCCTGATACATAGGAACTGAGGTATGTCAAGCCAGTCTGAGAGAAGGTCTGGAGTTGTGGAAGCCACTGCGAATATTAGCTCATGAGATGCAGGGTGCTTTCTTGCCCAGAGATGCATTTCCTAAAGAAGATCTATACCCTACACCCTAGGTCCACTGTAGACCTTTTATCTAAATCTACTCTTATTCTGAATCACATGAGTGACCGTAGGGGTCATACTCTTTGTAGCAGACATGGTACCAACTGGGAAACTTAAATAGCAGCTAGTTTTGTCGTTTTCCTTCCTCTTTCCTTTGTTTGTGTTTTTCTCCATCAGCAGATGTATGGGTATCTCCTTGCTTCCTGCCATCCTGAGCTGCCTTAGAGGATATACTGTTTTAAATGGATTTTTAGACAGAAAAAAAAAATAGAAAAAATGTCATGCTGAGGGTATGAGTGAGTTGGAAGAAGGGGAACTGGCAGTTTGTAAATTGGATTTCCAGGTCACGCAGTTCACAGATCTTGAACTCTCAGAGGCCTTGAGCAAATTGTGACTGCGTGCCTCTAGGATATGCATTGCTGATACCTGTCACAACCCAAGGGTGTGATTTTGTGTGTGCGTGCTTCGGCACTGATAAATTATTTCCCGCCACTAGGAGCTTTCTTTGCAGGGTTAATTTCTTAGTTGCAAAGAGAAATGCACGGTGCAAAGGAGTTCCCGCCATTCGCATTCAAATTTGTGTCCCACTATTGGCCAGTTCTAAATTATTCCCACGTGGCGGCTAGCGATTGGCTTGCTAGCCGTATAAGAGGCTTGAGCGGTTTCTGCCCAAGTTGGAGGACGTCACAACCATCTGGAGGAGGAGGACTTCACATCTTGTGAAGACCTCTAAGTGCTGTGGAGCCTATCGGACCCAGCGTGTACCTTGAGAAGGCTACAGGTGTCTGATCAACCTCTGGCCTCTCCCCGTCACTGAACGATCCCTCGACGAACCCCTTCCCTGCGCGCAAGTTCCATGGAGCCTAGCAAACTTCGTGTGAGTGTATCCAGAGCTCTTCTCCGAGTTGTTTTCTTCGGTTGACACGACGGGCTCGCGTGTTTAGAGCCTTCAACCGGATTGGGCTAGAGTTCGCGTGGAAGGAACTCTTGTCCGCTTCTCTTCTTTTCTGTCTGTAACCGCAACTCAAGCAAGTTTTCCTGCCTGCACCACGACCATCTTCGGTGTAAGTAAAATAATCTTTAATCAACCGCTAAGCATCTGTGCCTAATTCTAGTCCGCCGGCCTGCATTCCCCGACCCGCGTGCCAGGGCTGCTGGCCACAGCCCGCGCCGCGTGCCCCCGAGAACCTCGGACCGCTCCCAGCCCGCACAATACCAAGCTCTGAACTCACGGATAGAACCTCTAAAAAAGAACCCAAAACCAAACCCACTGTCTTCAAGGGTAAATTCCCACTAACTGGCTTTGTTTTATGCTGAAGCCATATTTTGAGGTTGAATTAGAAAAAATCTTCAGAAACAAGCCTTACACATGTTAATCTTCAAGAGAAGGTTTTCCTCCAGCCCGATATAGTTTATATCTTTTTCTCATACTGAATCTCATGTTGGGCAGCCTGGTGTACTTTGGTTATCTCACTGGAAATGAGATTTTTATTGTAGAATTTAATACCCCAGTTATAGTGCTTTATTACACTTTTAGGGTTCCATGGATTTAGAGTTGCATTCCCAAGAGGAAAATTAGCTATATAGGCAAAATTTGCTCTCGGATGTCCCCGCAAAAAAATAGCTGATTTCAGAGTGGCTCTGGATTTCCCTGGGTCTGTCTGACTATGAGCAAAATTTGGCCCCTGAACTTTAATTAAGAAGTGCTTTGTTCATTTTACGTGGTCAGAAATAAAATTTTAAAATACTAACAAACTCCCACCAGATTTTTCACATATGTGGGTTACTATAAGTTTATCTTTGTTCAGCAGTTCTGCATTTTAAATGTTTGGCATTGACATCTATAATTTTGGCAACCTTAGTTTCCTCCAACTATGCTTAACAAAGAGTGGGAAAGAAGGATTCCTGTGCATTTAAATAAGAATCATTGAGTACAAGTGTACAAACTTCAGCCTCTGAGAAATGTTGACAATTCATTTGTTTTTGTACCCAAATTGATTCTGCTTCAGAAGTGTTACTTGATGCAGTGTAATCACAAAACCTTTGCTAAACCCACTGTATTAGGTCTACTGAGTTACAGCATACTAGAGCTAAAAACTAATCACAAAGCCCAAACAAGATTGTCAAGGTGTTCTTGGCTGAAGCACAATCAAATCTGTATTGCAGCAGCACAAATGTTCTGCTGCCCCAGCTAAGATTGTGTCAGCACTTCTGCTATGAGCTCTTATTTTCAAGGGGTTATATTAACTTGGATACAGAAATTCTCTCCTGACTGAAACTTGGCATGCAGGGTTTCGCTAAGGAACACATTTATTTAGTTAATCCATATATACACACAAACACCTTTACATTTGAGGGTATAATTATTATACTATTCTTGGAAGTCATAAACTACATGTTAGCTGTTAAACAAGAAGTAAAAGATGTCATCCAGGGATCTTATTTCATTTTTAATCACTACATTACATGGTTTTGCAGCACCGAGATTGAATCAAGGAAATAAAAGACTCCTAACAAAAGCCTGCCTAGCAAAGTAAACATGGCCAATCTCAAAGTCTTAAGGAACCAATTCTGCCAGGACTGCTTCTGAGTCCTTTCTTCTCTTTTTGTGATCAAATAGGAGCTTTGTTACTGACTTCAGAAATAGAAGGACCTTGAAGTATTTGGCATGTCCTGTCCTGAATGTGCACTGAGGACACCATGGAATAAAGCTCCAAAGGCCCACCCAGTGATGGATCCCACTTGAGCTTTTTGTTTTAGGCTTTTCTCCTCTCCAGACAAGTGTAGATGTTACATGGGTGCAGGGAAACATGGCAGGACTGCTCAGTCATTTTTAGGCCTGACAGTGGAAAGGGGTGCTACTCTATTTCTATGCACTACAACTCCATTTTCAACACTCTTCAAACACACTTTAGAAATCCTCTGAGGGTAGTTTCAGAGGAGGTTACAGGTCATTCAAATGATCTAACATAGTTATTAAGGTAATGGTTTATAACAGAGGTCAGCAATATGTTTGGGCAGAGTGCCAAAAACATCTGCATCCTCAACTTGTAAGATGTTGGCGTGCCATGGTGGATGGCAGGGGGCTGCGAGGGACCTGATCCTTGTTGTGGCAGTGCAGCCCCGTCTCCTTCCCCGCCATCTGCCCTGAAGTGCATGTACCAAGTAAAATGCTTTTGCATGCCACGCTCTGGCACCTGTGCCAGGGGTTGCCCACCTTTGGTTTATAGGGATTTCTAGCATCTGAGATGGATCTAGCCCTTAATGTCCCCAGTTCAGAGAAGGATTTAGGTATGGCAGTGTGGAGCCTTCACATACCTAAGAGTAAGGCTCCAGACATGGAATCCACAAAGGCAAGTTAGGTGCCTAAGTTCCCCATACTTTACATGGAGAGACTTAGATATCTGAAATTGGGATTCACAATACTCATCATGCCAAGCTAGTGGGTACAGCTAAGCCAACCAGGAGGGAGTGCAGAAGAGAGCTAGCTGAAATCCCACACCAGACTTAGGCAACATCTAGGCCCCTACCTGTGGTCCTGAGTTAGACACTTCTATGATACTGGGATTCCCAGTCTGAAACCCCAGCTGGACGTAGGCCCCTACATTATCCTTTCATGTTCAGGTGACCTGCTCACTCTTTTCTTTTAAGCTGGGCCATCTTTTGCATAACAACATAGTGGGCAGGGAATGGGGAGTACTGGATTTTGTCCTTGCTCCATGGAACATTTGCTCGTTTTACATTGGTTATTGGTCAAATAAAACAAAAATACCTCTGGCAGCAGAGACTAAAAGCCCTTCCTGGGGTGCACTGCCATTAATAGAGCCACTTGCTCCTTCTGCCCTTGTTTTTTTATATTCTTGGCCACTGACAGGCCTACCTTCAATAGGAGGAGAGAAGGGTGCAGGCCTCTCACTTCCTGGGCAAGTGCCCTAAGGCTATGTAGGCAAATGGTGGGCATCACCATGACCACATGGCACGTTCTCAAACAAGAGCAACTGTGGGCAGTAAACTCAATGCTGGCAGCAGGCGTGAGTGTGATCTGTGCACACCTAATGGACTGGGTTCCTCCAGAGGCTCAGACACAAGAATGCCTAGTTTAAGGTTTAGGCATCTTAATATTTGGGTCAGCCAAGATAGCAGGAGCTCCAAGCATGCACTGCTGCTGAGTTTCAGGTTGCTAAATCAGTTTTTATCAGAAAAGTTAGCCATTTATGGACCCTTCAGCACCTAGGTGGAAAGGTAGAGGGTAAGTGGACTGCTCACTTATATTTAGGCACTTATAGTCGTTCATAGGCACCCAAGATCTTTTTCTTTATGTAGCCCTAAGTGACCAAGTCACCTTGTTTGTCTGAATTAGTGATCTCAACTGGGATGAAACAGCACCCTGAAGTCCCCTGAGATCCTTTGAAGGGTGGTAGGAGGTGTGGGGAGGTAAGCAAGTTGTGAGAAGATGGGTAAGGTTTGAGGAGATAAACGCAGGCTTAAGCTGCCCCTGCCTGGCCGCTCCCCCACCTCCACTGCCTAGCTACTTGCAAGGGAGCACTGTGATAAATACACTTGATTTTGAAATGGGGTGCTGCTCAATTCACAAAAGTTTTGGGGGGGGGGTGCCTTGAGAACTACTGTCATGAATGGTCAGACACAAGCTACAGGAGTTGCTTACTTAGGAGTATAATAATAGGAGTATTACTTGCCAGAATACTCATTTGATATTCCTGACAGTGCGCACAAAATTAAAGTGGTCCAGAATCAAGGGATGGCAAATGACACGGTGCCATGAATCCATATTCCCTGAAATTGCACCAAGCATGCCATACCCATATTGCAGAATCAGAGCCGGAGCACCTAAGAGCAATATCATAACAGAACAAGTGTTTTACAAAGAAGCTATTTTCAGTGTGTGTTCGGTCACCAGAGGCCGAAAGATCCACAAATCACACAAGGAAGCCTAGTTATGGGAGCCTCTCAGGCCAAATTTGTCAGCTTAATTTGGGTAAAATACACAGATAACATTCAAACTGGTTGGGGTTACAGGAACAAAAGAATCAAATCTTCTGTTATTTTCAACCATTAAATAAAATGAAAAGAAAGATAAAGATTATATTTCCATGGGTTGGGGATGAGGATAGTATCATTTCTGTACTGAGCTTCACAAAAAAGATGGGAGCTGACAGGGGGGAAATGGAAAAGTTTGGTTTAAAACTTCTGTTATTCTTTAAAAAAGAAAACACAATTCCTTTGAAAGACACCCATGAAATTATTGTTTAACATCTCTCTCTTCTCCTTTGGAAATGCCCCCCTTTATTTTTGGAAAGGGTTCTTTTCAGAAGAGGTTTGATTAAAAAAAAGAAGTAAAGATTACCGGGTGGGTAAATGTCTCCCTAATGACCAAAGCTAATAAGGAAAATAGTTCTAATATTTCTGCCTCCTATAATGGTTCCATTGTTTTGATCTTAAAGGCATAAGGGAAACATATTCAGTGAGGCATTCCCATGACTAAATCACCTGTAAGATTGCATTTTGTATTTGAAAACTAGGAACAGGGTCTTTCCCCAGAGTATGAATCCACTGCTGCTTTGATGTGGTAAAGTAATTTTGCACAAATTAGATTAATAGATTAAACTAGAAGGAGTCTTCCTTCAAAATTTTTGATTAGAGCATAATTGTATGGGGTGCTCAGGACCCTTGGCTCACACTAACCCCAATGGAATTGAGGACCTTGCAAGAGGGTGGTTAACTTACTGACTTGAGAGAGGCAGGTTAACATCTTGAAGAATCAGGCCCTCGTGACAATCCTCTACTCATTTTGGAAGAATTTACCATTGTAACTTCTTTGTCTCTTAAACCCATAACTGGAATATGAAGTACGGATTTTTCTCTTTCCTAACTGCCTTTATAGAGGTTGAAAAGAAAAGAAAAAACACCCCCCAAAAACAAACTGCTCTGAAAACAAGTGTCCCAAAAAGGCAATGACCTATGCATGTAATGTGAAGGCAAACAAAATGTAGGACTCTGACTTGATCTTAGCAAAACTTCCATTGAGATAAGTGACGCAGGTTGGAGCATTTAGCAAAAAAATGAGCAAGGAATGGTTCTTTCTGTCTTTATATTTAAATGGTATTTAATGAAGGGATTAAATAATAAACAAAAGTTCCATTTTGTTTAGACCAATCTTGTGAAAAAAAAGACTTGGTTTGGCATGCCTTACTTAAAATGTAATAGAGCACGCATAAGTTTTGAGAGAAAAAAAACCTGGGGTTTGTTTCCTCACTATCTAGTTCTTAGGAAATATTCCTGTTGACCTCTATGGGTTTTGGATTAGGACTTTTTTTTATAGCTGCCTTAGTGGTCATAAAATGCCACCACCCTGATTTTAAACCCACTTGAAATAATTTTGCATAGAAAGAAGCATCTATGCAAGGGCTTTTTTAGACTCAGGAAAAAGGCAATCTGATGGCCAACATGAGTTCAACTGTCCCGAGCAAGGATTTAGGTAAATCATTTTGAACACATTAGCACTTGTGGTCAACCTTTGTGGGAGAGCATAAATGTAACTGTAACCAGCTAATGCGCTAGCCTATGTTGATGCCAGAGCTGAAATTGTGATATGTTGGCTAACAAGATGTGAACTGCAGCCTCTCTTCCCACTTTAAACATGACCAAGGTTCAGGACAATGGAGAGTCATTTGAAAGGTTTCAAGAAAGTGGGCAATCCTGTTTAATTTACTTTGAATTGTGTGAGTTCACACCACCCCCAATTTCTCTTTGAATTGGTTTGCTTGGAATGAAACCAAAGCCCCAGAGCAAAACTAAAACCCCACAGTGAATGTCAGCTAGGCTGAGGTAGTGTAGGTTTTTCCTTAAACTAAGCTCAGTCAAAACCTGTGCCCAACTGGCAGACATGATCAGTTTTAAGGTCTGTAACAAAACTAGAACCCAAAGGAGTTCTTCCTGGTTTTATTCTGGATTTTTAAAAAGCTGTAGTACACACAAGAGCCTAAACTTATTTTCTCCAAAGCGAATGGTAGAGTTCATATTAATGTTAATGAATGCATGATCAGGTCCTGAATATGTAACTCCCAATACTTCCCAAAATGAAACCAGAGAAGTCTGTTTTAGCTTCTTCCTTACCTAAGATAACACAGCCTGTTTTGGCATGGTCAAGGTGAGCCACTGTAGCAATCTGATGGGTTTTTTTGAAAATTGGATATTGAATCACTAATTAATTTACTTTTTGGCATATTTTATCTAGAAGACTTCTGAACAATTAGTACTCTGGTAGGAAAGGCAAAATTACTTTGACAAAGTTATACCCAAGAGCTGCTCAATGACGTGTGCAGTGCAGGAGATTTTTATTACATGCCTGGAATTGACAGTGATTCAATACACAAGGATATCCTTTAGGATACATTTGTGTGATAACCTCACTTCTGTTGGCACAGTAATATGTTGTCTTTTAACCTGGTTTAAGAAGCTGGCCCTGTAATTAGTCTTCATCATTTTGGATAGCAAGTTGGAATCAAGATTATTTTGACAGATGGCATCTAACCTGTCTAATATGAATGTTACCTGCTCTATAAATATTGACGACTTTAATACATGTTTCTTGTGTTGTAGGCTTCTTAAAGCTATATTGCCATATCCTGGACTTGGCTACTTGACCTAACAGGAGTACTTCTTGATTTTGCACCAACAGATGCAAGAGGAGATTCATGCTCATTGCCTTTGGTGTTGTAACATTAGGCATGTTTGATACTTCTAGATGTGAGAGTCAGGACACTCATTACTGCTGGGGAAGGTGTCGCTAGCCTTTCATCAGTGGTTGGGATGCTGAGTCCCACGGTCCATGATATGGGTGGTCAGAGCACAATGTTGAGGAGGAGGAGGTTGTTGGTGCATCCTTTGAAGGAGGCCTGGTAAAAAGCAGAGACCCTGCCACTTAATACTCTGGCACATGTTTTGGCCATCTCCCCCTAGCTACCATGGATCCTCCGATGCTGTCAGCTGCCCTGAATGCTGAAGCTAAAATAATAGTTCCAGGAATGATGCTGATAGAAACAGGGAAAGTAGACATTGCTGCTGGGCTGCTCTGCAATTACATTTTTTTAGGCACATGGCCATTTAAATATCTGTTTTGACCGCTACATTTCTATGTCCCTAGATGAATTTAGATATTAATTTGTACAACCACCTCACCTGCGAATCTCCTGCACAGGATCTAGCCTATAGTGCATTTTTGACAGAGGAACTTTAGCTAATATAAGGATAGCTTTATTATACTCCAAAAGCCAATCTTGTCCCTTCTGTTGAAAGTACAGGGAAATTTTGCTAGCTCAATGTATAGATCACCCAATGTGAATTAATGATCTTTTAATTATCTACCAAATAAATGGATACACCTAATTACAACCCCCCCCCCCCTAGGATGCTTGGTAGTGAAAGACCAGAAATAGACCTGGACATGGACACTATGATATATTCAATATACAACAAGAACAACACTTTCGATATACAACAACAAAGAACTTTGGTGAGAAGTAGGGCTGGACTGGCAGAGCTTGGGGTAAAAGAGAGAGCTGGTTGAAAAGGAAAAATGAAATGTTTTGGGTTTTTATTGAAAAACAAATGATTTTCAGTTTTTCTACTAAACCCAAAACATTCTTGACTTAAGGACTTTGTTTCAAAATCTCCATCTTAGAAAATTCATTTTCCATTGAGAAATGGTTTCAACTGAACAATTCCCTAGCTCAAGTAAAATGACATACATAATTTTCTGAGACAAGAGTTAGAATTTTTAGCAATAATTTAAACTTTCTTAAATTTCATGTTGGCATTTTACCCTTTGAGAAGTACTTGGCATTATTTACCCTTGCTTGCTTACAAAAGATGAGTTGCAGGTGCTATATTAAAGAGATTCAAGAAAAGAAGGAAAATAGAAGTGATCGAACCTGCAAAGGACACCTGCACTGTTCATTGCTTGATAAATAATAACAGCTTCCAAGCTGAAGAGATACTAGCTGAGGTTAATGGTCCTGCTGTTACATTAGCAGTGGCAGAGACTTTGTTTGCTGGCAATGAAGTCAGACAAAACCCTATAGTATGACACTTGTAATATGGTATTGGCAGCTTTCACTTCGTTACCCAAAGTGCATGACACTTTCTCCAAGAACACGTGAAAATGCTCTTGCCAATTCTATACAGAAGTACAGTTTATGGGATCACTGTTCAAATAAAACAAATTATTTACAGTTTCTTTCCATGGTCAAATTTTAACAGGAACAGTGCATGCCTGTTCCCACTGAGCTAATAGAATTTGGGACTTTTGTGTAAGACTAGGAATAAAAATAAGAGAATTACTAGAAGTCTAAATACAGTCCGAGCCATAAGATTTCAGTGTCCGAGTAAATTATAGTAGTAGCAACCATTAGTGACACAAGCTGGTACTTATCAAAAGGAAGGATTGTGGGTCATGGTATTATTGACTCTTATTAGGAGTGAACACTTTGAATGTGCTCAAACATTTTTGCTTCTTTTCATAGGAAGTGGAAAACAGACTATTTTGCATAAATTTAGCATGCGATGGGCTTGATGATAACTACTTCCATCCATGTAAGTAAATGATGAGCTGCTTTCCCCTGAAGAAAATGCACCATGTTCCCTGTATGATGTGTTGCACAAGTTCACTGTAGAAGTTATGGCTGGAAAAGGCTGACACAGCTGCGGGATGATCTAGTGTCTGATTTGGTGCAAGAGGCAACACATAGATCACTCCTGAGTTCAGTAACAGGTCAGGCTACTAGCTGGTGTAAATCAGTATAACTCCACTGCCTTCAGGAGAGACTAAACCAAGCTACACCAGCTCAGAATCTGGCTAAGTTATTGACTTTGCTGGGATAGGAGATCAGGATACCCGGATTTGGGGTTTCATGCAGGAAGAGATAGTGATTCAGGAACTGATCCTCATCCTCACTATTTTTGCTTAGTACTAAGATGATAAAGGCTCAAACAGTACCTGAAAACAAAGAGAGAACCAGCCCCACCCCATAAGGATAGATGGCTGGTATCCATGCCCACTACCTGGTGGTTGTCTATAGGAAAGAGAAAAATGAGCAATTCTTCATCTCTTTTGAATATTTTCTTCTCCAAATGCTGAATAAGACTGAAATAGCTTAGAGGCTTTGTTTGGCTAAATCCAAAAAATCTAGCCTAGAAAAATGAGTAAATCTGGCTTCCTTTTTTGGGATTTCTAGCACATGAACAGCCTCTCTATGAATTATTTTTCTTGCCTGGACCCAAAACGTGGAAGCGTGGGATCCCAGTGGGATCTAACAGCAGGAGCGGTACCCTCTCCCAGGCTTGGCCACCTGTGCTGCTTTCTGTTTACTGCCAGTGGTAGAGACCTGGGTCCTAGACTGGGCATCGCTGGGCATGTGGAAGGGGAGGTGTAGGCTCTGGCCATAGGAGTGGCACATCTTCACAGGTTTATGTGCAAGCTGCAGTGCCTGGTCCCAGGGTTGGTGTCAGTGGGTGGGGACAGGATGGATGGAGGAACCACAGTTGGCATCAGCCCTGTCTAAAAAGGCTAAGATCGTAGTAAGTTTTATCATGTAAAGCTTACTATGTAGTAAGCTCATAACTTTTAGTATGGCATGGTAGTTCATACTGTGATCTGAATAAAATACATGCTAAGGGGTCTGTGTGATGAGGCTAAGCTGTTTGGAGGCTAAGCTGAGGGTGCATTACAAAACAGAAACACAATAATAGCTTTTCAGGGTTTGAAGCAAGGTGGAATAGGTTCCATCAGTGTCTGTTACCTTAACTCACTTCTCTTTCAGTTTTATGTTTGAATGTGTTGGGAGACTTTTTGTCCTGGCACTTCTCTCATGGCAGTGCTACTGTGGGATTCAGTTATTGTGTGTATCCCCTTTATAGTGCATCCCCTTTATAGTGTACTATGGACCACTGTTGCATGCATACTTTGGTTCATACCAGAATAGCCTACGCACAACCCTTGTTTTTGCAAACCTTCTATACGGATCAGCAAATCCATTTTTCAGCACATGTTAAGAATCAATGGGCATGTCTACATATGCACTTCAGTGCGGAGTAGCCTATTTTACTGCATATTAAAGTGTCACGTCAAAAACTGTGCTAATAAGCTAATGTGCAGTAAAAATAGGCTACTGTGCATTAAGTGTCACCAAAAAAGCAGACAAAGTTCCTTGGGTGAATCTGATATCTTTTATTAGACCAACCCAAATGGTTGTAGAATGGTTATTAAGCAAGCTTTCGAGTTCAAAAACCCTTCGTCAGGCTAAGGAAGCTTCAGCAGTTGGTGTGTGCTCTTCCTGGATGGAATGAAAAGCATGCACTTTCGCTACTGAGCATTAGGGCAGCCTAATGCGCATTTATTTAGTATCTTACATTAGAGGGCATTTATACACATACCTTTTTGTCCCGCAATGCACTGGAGGTCCATGTGACCTGGTGCAAACTGCGCTGCAATGTGTACAGTTGTATAAGCTGCAAAATTCACGTTAGTGCACAGAAAATAGTGGTGGTGCACTTTTGAACTAAAACACACGGCACACATAAAACACATGTTTTAATTCAAAAGTGCGCCACCACCATTTTCTCAGTGCTGACATGCATTTTGCCCCTTATACAACTACAAGCAATGCAGCACTGGGTGTTTTTCAAAGCACCTGGCACTGTGGCACCTGCATGTGTAAAAATGCCCAGAGGTACTAATTTTAATGTGCAGTAACAAAAGTGCATTAATGAATGCTGAATGTGGTTTTTTTTGCAAACATGTGAAAATCTCAAATTTATTCTTAGTTGATGTGGTTAATGCATCCAAAATCTTATAGATCTGGTATCCCCCAAATTAAAATGCCAATGTAATAATGTAATAATACACCTAATTAATTTACTGTCTTTTAAGAGGAAAACAGGTCAGATGAATTATGTATTTAGGAGGAGAGAGTAATCTTTTCAGGACCATTGCAAAAGGTACATGTACACATTGGTTAATGTCAGTACCTTGGAGATCCATGCTAATAGCAATCACATTGTTGGCTATTAATCAGGGAGTGGACAGAAGATAATGTTTTTGGACGCTGTTAGAACAAAGAATTAAATTAAGAGAGTGCCTGTAAACCGGGGTAAGGAGAGGATAAAGTCAAATAACAAAACCTAACAGTTTTTTAATAGAACTATGAAAAATATTAGGCCTTAAAATGGGAAGTGTTACTATGGGGCAAAGTACCATGCTGTTGAGTCATGATGCCACAATTTTTTTTGTGGCTTCTGCACTTAAGGTCACATGATTCGGAACACATACGGATACAGTAAAAGCAGAGGAGATGTCTGGGCTATTTCACAAGGTAATAAATAGCTAACAAGGCAGGGAAAGTTCTTACAAGAAGAGGGGAAGAGATCTGTTCACAAGAAAGAGAGGAAACATACACATAGCTGAGGAGTCCAACAGCCTTTTAGCAGCTTTTTCTTCCATAGACTGTAGGTTATTGGATTTAAACAACTGCTCATTCAAAAGTGACACAAGGGCAGCTTTGGGCTCCAGTTCAGCAAGCATGGTCACTACTTTAAGCATGTGAGTGGTCACGCTATCATCAGTGCTGATATACTATGGCAATAAAGATTACAGCACATATCCAATGAAATAGGATTTATTTAAGCCCTCATTCAAGGCTTGTTAAAACGTGTGTGTTGTGTAACTTTAAGCATCTAAGATGTCCTACTCACATCAATGACGCTACTTTCAAGCCTAAATGTATGTATGTAATATTACCATCAAGAACCTAAGGACAGTCAAAATATGCAAAATATCACACAATCAAAACTTCTTTAGTACATTGCCAAACACATTTAGTAGCACCGGTTTAGTACTCTTATCTTCCGGATGTTCAAAACCTTGCTAATGTATTCATGTGCAGTGCTCACTGTTACTGAGTTTGGCAGTTTCTTTTGCTGACTCAGACTTGGGTTTGTAATGTTAATGCATCCCAGGATGCCACTGAAGAAATGACCTTTCAGTCCAAAAGTTTGCATACAACTGCATTTCTTGGCCTAATAAAAGTGATCACATTAGCTACCTTATTTACTTGTACCTGGGATTTTGTCTTTGTTATTAAAAATTATATTCAAGACTCCAAGGATGTGTCTACACATGCAAGCACATGCACTTGCAGCAGCTCAAATAGAAGCGATGCAAATTTGAGCCGAGGCTTTTTGCTTTAGCACACGTGCTCAGACATGTACTTTGTTGTGGAGCAAATTGTGCCACTTGGGGCAAAATAACTCTGCCTGGCTCCTCCCAGAACTGCAGCCAGGGGGAGCCAGAGCCCGGGGCCAGCACCTGTGCTGTCCCCAGCAGTATAAAAAGCTGCCCTGTCCTGGCCCCAGCAGTACAAAAAGCCACCCTGGCACGTAGCTCAGGGCTACTAGCTCTCAGGAGCTTCTGGGGCCCAGCCAATTGGTACCTGGGGACACTACCCCTTGTGCCAGCTGGACTGCTGAAGCAGCCCTGAGAGTTCCCTGCACCCTCTACCCACTGCAGCAGTCTGACAGTGGGGGCTGCTGCCTGGCTGTGACCTGCTGTGCACCTGCCTGACACAGATGGGGACTGCACAACTGGTAGATGCATCTGCCCCTCTGGGCAAGGTGCCAGCTCTGAGCAGGCAGGGTCCTGCCACTGGCCTCCCTAGCAGGAATTCTGGTGTTCCCTATTGGAAAACTGAAAAATCCCTGATAAAAAAAATCCCAAAGTCACTCTGTCAAATAACCCCAAATCTATGTTTCTCCACAAGTAAAACAAAAGACCACTATAAAGAGAGAGAGAGAGAGAGAGTGAGACAGAGACAGCGATCAGTTGGACAAAGTTTTATTGCTATATCTTACAGTGTTAAAGCAAGTCTCTAATCATAATAATAAAGTAAACTCTAAATACATGTTTCATGAATTCATGAATACATATTTTGCTGCCCTCCCAAAGGGGCTATGGTCCCCACACGGGTTATGGCCCCCAACACGGAGTTCGGCTCCCACACAAGGGGTACGGCCCCCCAACAGGCACCAAATGGCCACCACAGGGGCTACCACCCCTCCTACAAGGCCCACATGCCCCACCACAGCCCCCTGATTGCTGCCCCACTGGGCCCCATCCCCCACCA
>NW_005842244.1:345880-373521 GCF_000455745.1 Alligator sinensis | reverse complement strand
GTGGGGGCTGGCAGGGGGAGCAACTGGCCAGGGCAGGCTGGCCTGGGCAAGTCTGCAGTGTGGGGAACATTTTTTCATTCCTGCACGTGCCTGTTGCCCCGCCTCAAAGGGGTTTGCGAGAGGGCAAGATGCACGTGTGCGCTTGTCTGGGTACGCCCCAACAGGCTTATTTCAATCATTCTCTCATTATTCTCCTGTTCTTTGTTTTATGTCACATGAAAATTAACAGTGCATCTCCCTTTCTTGTTTCTGTCCCTGACCCAGTCTTATTACTATATTTCTTTACACTGAATTTGATAACTAACTAATGCCTATAGGTGATTTAAAACCTTTTCTGGCTTTGCTCTATTTCTTACCAGCAGCAAATATCATCTTCTTGCCATGAGGTTTTTTCTACTAAAAATGTGTAAGTGTAGCAGGCTTACCTTTTCGGAGCTTGGGTTGAGTCCCAGGATCAAGGGTCTGCTGTTTGATTGGTGGAGTCGGCCCACCAATCCTGCTGCAGCAGAAGGGAAGCAATGCCCCGCCCTTTTACGAAGGGAGGGGGCAAGGAGCAGCTGGACCTGAATCAGAACTGCACCAGCCAGGTCTGGAGAACTTCGGGGTGGAGCCCCTGAAGAGTATAAAAGGGGAGTGTGCTCAGCAGGCTGGAGGGGAGATGACAAGGGATGGTAAGGAGAGAGGAGCTCCAGAGACAGCCATCCTCGGGACCCTGCTTGAGCTTCAGTGGTGCATGAATCAGCGCACAGGGATCAGGCCTGGTGCCCAGAGCAGGGCCTGGGAAAGGGGAGAACCCCCGGTGTGAGACTGGGGAGTCAGAGCCTACAAGGGCTTGGCTCCTGCAAGAGAGCCCTGGGTGCCCAGTGCAGGGTGCCAGGCCATTGAGGAGAGCCAAAAGTGCCACTGGGGAGAGGCTCTTGTGGGATTGTCCACCAGGGGACAAACCTTGACTTCTCCAGAGAGGAAGCGTGAGTTGCTGGGGAAGCGGGCCCCGCAGGGGAGGCTGACAAGGGTGAGGAGAGTCTCCAGCCTCCACCCTCCATTGTGGGAGGGATGTGTCCACATCCCAGGGCCCTAAAGGGGAAGGACTTCAGGAAAACCCCTCAGGGAGGTGCTGAGTCCCTATTTGAGCTTGTTGTGTTAAAGGCTATATGGCTAGGGGTATTCTTTAAGGGGGTTTATACAGTTTATGTGTTTTAATGTCTCAGTGCGTATATTGGTACTGTGATTTGTGAAAGTTTAAAGAAATATTATTGTTAATTTACTTGGGTTATATAGGTTAATAACCCTATGTGTTAATTGTGTTGTATAGGTTGTAAGTTATTTGGTATTATATGTGAACTGTGGAATATTCTATATGGTATTATATGTTAAACCTTGTAAATATTCTTGGTTTTCTATTAAGTGTCTATAATTATTCTTGTAATAAATGGTACATAGTTAAGTATTTGGTTTCGGCCTAGGTCTATAGAGAGAGGAGGAAGCCGCTGTAGTAGCTGACCCCTTCCTAAGCACCCTGCCTGACCACCACTACTGTTATTGGAGGACAGGGCACACCCCCTGGCTACATAAGTCAGCCCTAATACTGATTCTGACACCTCTCCTTTTTAAAAACTGCTTCCCTCTTTTATCCATGTCCGGAATCATTCTTTAGCTATTCATGTAACTCTCACTGTGGCCATCTTAGGGTTTTGTTAAACATTAATTTTAAGTGGTTGCTGGAGCGCTTAACCCCTGGATTGTCCACATATTAAAATGGGAAACTAGTTTTAAGCACCCTTTAGGTGGCTTAAAATTAAGCCACTCCAGGGTAGGTTTATCTATGATCTGTGCTACCCAGCTCACGTTACACTAGTGTGTGTCCACTCTATGCTACACATTAATGTAAGCACTCCCCACCTCCCCCCAGGATGTCACTTTCCTCTGGGCTGTGCCTAGCCCACACAGCAGTGGGGGTGGTGGTGACCAGGGGGACACAAAGGGCACAGTTGAGCCATGAGGGCTGCCTGGAGCAGGGGGGAGCCCTGGGGGTGGGAGGGGAACAGAGGGAGCCTCCGGGGGTAGAGAGGAAGCCTGAAATGGGAAGGGAGCGGAGGTGAGTCTTACCTTGCTGTCCTCAAGACCTTTGCTGGCTTAAATGTGTGATCACTCCAAACTTGAGCTAATACTAGGGACCTTGTTGCATGGTAATTTTGGGCAGCTCCTGGAGCTCTTAACACCTGGATTGTCTGCATACTGACACCTGAGACTGCTTTAAAGCACTCCTTACGCAGCTCTGCTGTCTGGGCAGGTTCAGCCCCAGGAAGAGGAGCAGCCCGGCAGACATGGCCGGGCAGGTAGGTTAACCCTTACCTGCCTGCTCCCTTGGGACAGACAGCTGAGCAGCTACAAGTAGGAGGGGGTGGAGCTGGCAGAGAAGGGCAGGGGGGAAGCTGTGGGGGTGCAAGGTAACCAGGGAAGCCCCCGGGGGGCAGGAGGGAAGCCTGGAATGGGTGGGAGGATTCTTACCTTTCAGTCCTCCAGGCCTCTGCTGTCCTGAAATTTGACTGCTCCAAATCTGAGCTAGCACTAGCACCGCTCAACATGCGTGGGGCTCGCAATGTAGGTGTAACAAGGCCCTAAGTAACAGCGATCATTATTTAAGCAGATGAAAGTGCAACATGTAACAAGGCCCTTAGTCATTGGTAGACGTGTCTTTTGTGACATACTGCATCACTGCCTAAGTAATCATATTAGTCCTGTAGATGCGGTAACACAGCAGACGTTCCACCATGCCTTGAGTATTTTCTATATAATGATGCTGAAAGGCTTTATCCTATTTATTTCAGCAGAGAAACCACTGTCAGGAGGCCTTAAAAAGTTGTTTCACGATCAGCAAAGGGTCAACTCCAAACACAAGAAAGAGCTTTTGAGATGTTGTGATCTCTTTCATTGATCTCATTTACCCTATCAGCCAGTTCTGTATAGTCACTAAAACACAAACAAGTATGAGAAGGCAACAGACCTTGATTATAATCACCATCCTGCCTCAAATATACTGTAGGACTTCAAGTAAATTACTTAATAATAATTTGCCTCAGCTTCCCCATTTAGTAAGTGATGATGATAAAGCCTACTCACACTTCTAAAGCACTTAGAGATTTTTGGATAAAATTTGATTTATAAGACCTAGATATTATGATTATTCCTTATGCATTAGAAACATTTCTACTGCAATATAATTTTTACATTTGGTGCATTCATCATTTCATTTTGCCACATTACATCTTTCCTGGTTGAATATGGAACCCGTGACATGAGAGGTATTACAAATATTTCCTATCACAGACTGTACTTTTTAATTAGTTGCATTTCCTGAGCGATTAAGGCAAAAATTAGGTTTATTGCTCATACTGATTGTCCACAGATTTCAAGGGAAGGCAGAGTATAGGAAATGAAATAAAGGAAGCTGTTGCATAGCATTACATCATGATTTTTTCCCCCCTGCGATGCTGTCAGTTTGTACATAGGCAATCTGGTTTCTCGCCTACCATTTTTGGTGAAGATTACGTGCAGGGTTGTGATGAGACAGCTGTTATAGTAGCAAGATGTCTCAGATTCCCTTGATCACATCACCAATGGGGTGCAGATCTGGGTAAAACATAGAGGCTATTTGAGAGGCACTGCTCTGCTGACGGATGAAGACTAGGGTAAAATCCTAACCCCACTGAAGTCAATGTGGCTTTGGAAGCTTGAAGCCAATAGGATTAGTACTGCAACCCAGCTGTCTGTGCTAATATTGTTGTGATGAATTGCCTTTGATAGATCATGCCAGGTCATATATTTGCCTGCAAAGCACAGCAGGAGTGGGTAAGACTTCCATTTACATTTTTAAAAAGTGTATTTCTTGTTGTAATTTACTTTGCTATTGGAGATTAATGTGTTAAAAATAAATAATCCCCAAACAAATGATAGTTGCTCAACTCGATAGCTTCCTTCGGGCTGCACAGGTGAAAATGATGTAAAGCTTGGCTTGAAGTATCTATCTAGTCGATCTAGATCTGAGAGCTCTCAGAATGAATTAACCCAGCCTCCCTGTACAAAAATCACATTATGTAAATGACATTATAAATGACACAAAACTTCTGAATCAAAGAAATCAGCCTTAACAACTGCTGAAAGTTCTTAAAGGAATTGCTTCTTTAGCAATAACCGCATCCCAGAGTTTCACAGCTTGCATCCTGCACTCCCCTCTGCTGTGATTCTCCTGCAGAAGTCCGCACCAGTAACTAAAACTGGTGCCAGCCAGAGCCAGAAGGAACGGCATGAGCTTCTGATTTGTAAATATCACTGGATGACTCCAAAGTGGTCTCATTTCTGGCTTTGCCGCAAGCATCATTTGAAGGGATAATTCTGTTTCATTTCTCTCTGTTTTCAGCTATTTAGCATAATTAATGTGATCAGGCCAGCAAAAAGAGGGCTTCTTTCTTCCATGCTGCAATGATGTAATTTCTCTGCCCCTTATTTTTATTGTATGGGGAACAAAAGGTTCAGATTGTTAGTAGGTATTTTGTCAAAATACCTGCCATGATAGCTGACGATAACTCACTAACATGTATCAAACCACAGAGATTGCAGTGTGCCTTCTATTGTGATGCATGTTATATTACATCTCAGATGAGTATGCTGGTTAATTAACATAATGTGACATAACAAAATCTGATGCAAGAAACTTAAGTGCTAACAAATTGCTAGCGTCCGTTATGTAAAAATGTTACCTTTTCTTACAGCCCGATATATGTCAATGGGTAGAATCTCAGTGTTAATAGTTAATAGTAATGTTTCCTGTTAATAGTCTAAACCTCTGACTGAATTTGAACAAAAAGACCTCAAAATGTAAGTTCCAGTCAGGTCTGATAGGAAGAGTGCCATCATATCTCTTGGATCATTCCCAGTCCTGTCCTTCTTTTAAAACCTGTGGCTACTACCATCTTCCTCCCTGTGTTCCTGTTTCACTTGCCTTTAAACACACGAGAAGACAACTGGATTTAAGTATCTTGCTATATCAGGAGCGATGTGACTGGTTCTGTAATGCCGAAGATGCTGTACAATAGCACTTCAATGGTGCAAAATTATTCTGAGTGCCCCATTCACTCAGGGCATGCCCCGAGAGGACGTGCGCTTCCTTCAACTGTCCCTATGGATGCTGGATGCCAGGCTCCCCCTGAAAATGAACAAGATGTAAGTGCCCAGTACGCTCCCTCTGTTTTGAAATTTCTCTCTGATATTATTTCATTCTTCCTCATTACAATCCCAACCTCAGCTGGCCTGAGGGACACGATTTTTAACAGTACGCTCCACCTGAGCCAAATTATGTCACTGTTGTATGACCCAGCAATATCCATTTCTGCTTTTATCTTCCTGCAGACATGTAGGCCAACATTCAAATTGTGGCAAAATTGCCAAGGTGCTCCCATATTTTGCTTGGGGAGCCACAGGGTCTCGTTGCTAAATTCCTTGTCTTTGTTGCTGTATCCACTCCCTACTTAATCACCCTTGTTCATTTGTCACCCTCACTTTTTCTTTCAAATACATCATTGAGGTTTAAGCTCATGAGACAGGGGCTATATCATTTTTTATTCCACATGAAGCACCTAACACACTTTGGGAGGCTATAAAGTGATAATAGATTAGACAGACTATAGTTCCACAGGCCATAGATGCCACACAATAACCGCACAATAGCAGGGCTTTCATTGATAACACACACAATGTCCCAGACAGCCAATCTGCCACGTGCATGTGACCATCTTCCTCAATTTTCGATCAAACAATCATCCTAGAGTTCCCTTATCCTGTTTTTATAGACATGTTATGATAATAATTGGGTTTATGTTCAAAGTAAAGTCATTTTGTAAGACATGGTGCTCAAGGTAATACTTCCATTTTTATTTTATGGGCTCTTGTTTTGTTTTGTTTACAATTATCAGCGCCTGCCGTGGATTCTCCAGAGAGCCTTTTTTCTGAAGCAGGTGCATTTTCAGCTCATGTAATGGATTTGCAGATATTTGGCCATAAATAGATAGTGTTAAATGCTGCTGTAAAAATGAGATAAATGTTTATTACCCAAAAGGTTAATAAAAAATCCACTTGGGACCCTTTAGAAACAAACTAATCCCTTTAAGCCTGCATTGAACCAGTGACAGTTGTGCAAGATTCACAAGCAAATTGCATCCCTAAAAGATCCTAAAAGCACAAAAAATCCCAGACTGCACACCACAGTAAATGGAGTGCAAGGCCTTCATGAGATAGGTACCATTTATTATCTAATTTAAGCACTTAGTAGTGGCATCTGTTTACAAATTACCACATTCAGCTTTAGGTAAGTCCCATGTTAGCTTCGCTTTCATTTCCAACTTCATTATGAAACAGTATAATTTTAACACTGCAAAACAGAAAATGTCAGCTGGAAAAAAATAACTTTTGAAACAGTCAACAAATAATTCAAAATGCCGGACAAATACAAAAGCAGCACTTGCCAAGTAGCAGGTGATTAATCTATATACGTTTACTCAATGTATAGCTTGTAACACATAGCTTTAATGGCTTTAAAAAGTTTGGCATTTCACTTCCTTTATAAGTACAACATCCAGAAATGACGTGCAGATGTCTGGACTGAAATAAGAATTTGTTTTCTTAAGCTCACGGATGATGTCAATACTGACAGATCTGACAAATATCCACCAAAAAAGTACATATAATTTCCACATTTTTTACCTAGCACAATGTATTAATATAATACAAACTCTTTCAACTCCAGCACTTTTCATCCGACCGCCTGTTTTTGCTTCAGTTTTCAACTCCCCATAATGCTTCTTTTGTGTTCTCCCAACACTTTCCAACGTCTGCCTTCCTCCTTTGCACAAATATTCAACTCGGCTGCCTACACCTCTGCGTTCTCCTAACAGGCAATACATGTTTACTACTATTACAGCTTTACGCATCTGTCTTGATGGACCTCAGGCCAAACTAATTTCTGATCAGTAGCTTCATGGTGAAAGAAACAAAGTAAAGTTGTAAATTTCTATGTACTCAAGTGGTCATATATCTTGTCGGCATATTGTCAATTGAGTTACACGAGGAATTAATTTGGCCCGCTGAGTTTTTACAGCCTGGCTATCAGCTCCCCCTTCTGGCTGGTTGATATAAAGATGCAATTAATATTCTTATATGTCCCCCTCCAAGGAGTTTAGCTACCATGGTGACAGGTGACTCAATAACTAAAGTAGGTGGATTGTTCCACATTATCTGGCAGCCCATTCTCCACATGCTCTACTTTCCTTGAGCTTTTTTCAACTGGAAATTTGTCTTCCAATAGAGAGTAATATCTTCTACAGGAAATTACTCCTTTGATCTGGTTCTAAGGAGAGACCAAGTAAGATACTTCCTCCAGAGGAATACAGTGTCCTTGTCACTGATTTGGGTCTTGTAAAATTTAAAGACCACCTCTAGGGCTTTCCCACAACTTGGATCTTAACGGAAAATATGCATTCTGGATTAGAAGATAATTTCCCAAAAGAAATGAATGATCTAGATATTACTACTTAGATTTCATAGATTTCATAGTCATTAGGGCTGGAAGGGACCTTGGAAGATCATCGAGTCCAGCCCCCCTGCCCGAGGGGCAGGAAGTCAGCTGGGGTCATAGGATCCCAGCAAGATAAGCATCCAAATTTCTCTTGAAGGTGTTCAATGTAGGTGCTTGAACCACCTCCGATGGCAGGCTGTTCCAGACCTTGGGGGCTCAGACAGTAAAGAAATTCTTCCTTATGTCCAGCCTGAAATGGTCTTGCAGTAGCTTATAACCATTCAACCTCATCATCCCTTGGGGTGCTCTGGTGAATAAACGTTCCCCCAGATACTGGTGGTCATCCCTGATAAACTTGTAGGTGGCCATCAGATCACCCCTGAGCCTGCGCTTTTCCAGGCTGAAGAGTCCCATAGCTCTCAGCCTGCCGTCATAAGGTCTCTTTTCCTGACCTTGGATTATGCGCGTGGCTCTTCTCTGGACTCTCTCAAGGTTCACCACATCCTTTTTGAATTGTGGGGCCCAAAATTGGATGCAGTACTCCAGCTGCAGCCTCACCAAGGCCGAGTACAAGGGGAGAATGATGTCCCAGGATTTGTTTGAGAAGCATCTATGGATGCAAGTCAGCGTTTTGCTCTCTTTACTAGCCGCAGCATCGCATTGAAGGCTTATGTTCATCTTGTGGTAAATGATGCCCCCCAAGTCTCTTTCATCCGTAGTGCTAGCCAGCGTAGCACTGCCAAGCCTATAAGGATGCTGCAGGTTTTTCCTCCCAAGGTGGAGAACCTTGCATTTTTCAGTGTTGAACACCATCAGGTTCTCATCTGCCCATTTGCTGAGCCTGTCCAGGTCAGCCTAGATCGCCCTCCTGTCCTCAGGTGTGGATGCTTTACCTCAGAGTTTGGTATTGTTGGTGAACTTGGCCAGTCCACTTCTGACTCCAATGTCCACATCATTAATGAAGATGTTGAACAATATAGGTCCAAGGACAGAGCCTTGGGGGACCCCACTGGTCACAGGGCACCATGACGATTGACTTCCGTCAACCACCACCCTCTGGGTCCGACCACAGAGCCAATTTCCTAGCCAGCAGATCGTGGTGGACCTGAGGCCACAGTTGGCCAGTTTTACCAAGAGGTGATCATGGGATACCAGATCGAAATGCTTGTTGATGATGAAGTGCTGTCAGTCAATAATAATCTTGGCACTTTTTTTAGACAAGTGCAAATTCTAAGTCAAAGTTCCTGTTTAAAATGCACATTAGAGAAAGAGTTACACAAAATTTTGATCTAGGCCTCAGTCTTCAAGAGATTCAGGTCTTAGTTTCTATTTCAGGCCTATTGTAAAGACAAACATGTGAGGTGCAAAGTTAATCTCCTAACATTTCCACCTTTTAGGGAGAGGACAGAACTAGACTTCATCTCTTAATTTTTTTCCCCACCAAAACATATTAGAAATGGAGATCAGATTTCTGAGACTACAGTATTCAGTGCAGTGAAACACAAAATAAATAGGAAGCCAACCTGTTTCTACCCCCCGGTCACAGAATGGAGAAAAGTGTTTGCTGGTTCACCATGAAACACAAAGTGTGTCTCCTTTCTATCGGGATGTCTGTGTGGCCTCATACTAGCTCAAATTCTACATCTATATTCATGATTCAAAGTGCTGACCTAGGATACAGGAGATCTGGTTTTAGTTACTGGCTCTGGTACAGATTGACAGACTTACGTCATCTACCCGCACATTAGTTTCCATCTACAAAATGGAGACTGTACAGGAGGCTGGTGGGAGCAAATCCACTGTCTGTGAGCTCCTAAGGTATCACAGAAGCAGACAGACAGACAGACAGACAGAAATGCAAACAGGGTACTAGAAGTCAAAATGTTAATGCCTCTGCTCACCCCCTTATATCTATGCATTTTCTGCTTCCATTCAAAGTCCTCCCAAGAGGCAGCTCATGGACAGATTAATTTATAGAAGTGCACAGGAAATATATTTAATATTTTTACTCTTTTCTACCTCATTTCCTTATGTTGTCCATCCTCTCCTATTCTTTATTATGGATATTTCCCAATAAATTTCTGAGTTGTCGGGGAGCAGGGAGAGAGGAAGGGAAACAACCCAATCAACCCTGAGAACTTGTTGTTTTACAAAAAGATTGTTTTAAAATAAAATTATTCCTTTAGGTACAAGCTTCAATTTTTGCTCTAGTCATACATTTTCAGTGTATCTGAATTATTCAATGTAGCAATGGTGGACTATTGGCTAACTACATATCCTAAAGGCTCAGAGGTATCAAAAGTTTATGCAAAATACTTCCATCTTTTCCCTCCCCCCCACCACTTCCAGTTGATTTGTTAAATCAGTACACAGCTTTCATTAACCCTGCCTTTGTATACCCCCAGGTTTAGAGTCCTACATTGATAGAAGTGCCTAATTCCATCTGAAGATTGACAGGTTGTTAATTAGGACAGCAGGCCTGTCACAGCCTCTAAGCCTCACTCTCACTCGGAGAGATGTATAGTTGCCTACTGTTGGGGGTAATTCTCTCACTTCCAAATTCGAAGCTTTATTTAAGGCATTAGATTGAAAATGACTCCATTAGTATTTCTGTAGCCTTCTGGTGTGCACGTGTTAGTTTGAGCTTCCCCAGGTAAAAATCTGCTCTACTGAATATAATGGTAATTTTGCCACTGAAGACAACAGGGCCAGAATTTCATTCTATTTAGTCCAATGGTAATTTTGAGAAATTATTTTAAATAACAAAGTTGATTATTAAGTACAACAGGATGAGACCACTATAATACATTGGCTTAGTAGCTCATTTGAGAGAACTTGCATAGACTCAAGATAAGACTTATTTTAGATACTCTTGCCATATACTCTTATAGTTAAGGCTTATTGCAAAAGGGACCTTCATAGAATCCAACGTTGGAGTGCACCTTGATCTCACCTGCTCTAAAGGTAAAGGAGAATTTGGGTAGTACTAGATAATTACAGCAGTAACAATGCCTTTAACAGAAAATAGTAATAGGGTTACAAAATTGTCCCAGATCGATAATTTCATAGATTCATAGATTTAAATTGTTGGCATGGGCAGCTGGTCCCTCTTGCATCTGTGGGGGGCACCAGCAGCCAATCGCTGACCAGGGGGGTGGTCCCCCAGCGGCCAATCACCAACCCAGAAGTGCCACCAGCACTTCTCTTAGCGTTCCCACAACCTAAGGGGGAGCACCAGCTGGTGCCCCCCTCTCCCTGGTTGGTGAGGGCTAATCTCGGGGGGGCACATGCCCCCCTGTGACCACTCTACACATCGCCTAGGATTGTTGGGAGTCCCAGTCAGTCTGAACAACACTCCAATACTATCATCATGAGACAGAGGTCTTGGGAGAGCATACGCTTTGAATATTAAAAGTGGACACGACAAAGTTTCATCCTCTCTTCTTGAAGATCATGATTATTAGAGCTGTGCACAACTTCAGGTGGTGATTCGATTTGGAGGAGATTTGGCCTGATTCAGTGGCAGAATCTCCGAACCTGAATTGAATCAGGGGACCAATTTAAAGGTCTGAATTGATTCAAAGCTCTCCGAATCTTCGGCAAAGATTCGGAGAGCTTTAATGATTCAGGCAGTCCCTAGTGGCCGCAACAGGGAGATGAGGAGGGGGGAGGGGACAAAGGGGGGACCCCTACCAGCCCCCCTGGTCCCCCTTGACCCCCCCATTCCCCCAGCCCTCTGCCCTGAATGCCCTGCATGCCAGGGCTCTGGCCCTTTAAAAAAAAATGCTGAAAAAAGTCCAGGGACTCTCTGCTTCTGGTGCAGCCTTGGGGCTTCGGGGGGCCTCATGCAGAGCCCCCCACATGGTGGGGGGCAGCAGGGATTGCCCCCACTAGCAGGAGTGGTGAGTCACTTGCAGGTTTCTTCAGGTTTTTTTTTTCTTAAAGGGCCAGAGCTGCCCCATACAGGGCACCTATAAGGGGGCTGGGGGAGTGTAGGTGGGGTTTGCGGGCTCATGCAGAGCCCCCCATGCAGTGTGGGGCAGTGGGGAGCAGTGGGGATCATCCCCCGCTCTGCTGAGCTGGGGCTTTTTTCCCTCAAGTGCTGGGAGCTGGGGCAGGCGGGACAGCCATTGCCAGGCTGGGAGAGGGGTGGGGATGGGCCTGGCTGATTCGAGATTTGGAGATTTGGCTGCTGCTGAATCTCCAAATCAGATTTGGCCGAATCAAATCAGGACAGTGATTCGAATCCCCGAATCGAATCGCTGTCCCCCGAATCGGCCGAATCTGAATCCAAAGCAAATACTAGCCACTTCGCACAGGCCTAATGATTATATATTCACATTGTCTTAGTATAATTATTAATATTCTTCCCTCATGAGATGTGCCTCTTCACTGGTGAGGGACTACTGCACCCTTGCAGAGGAGACTGATGGTTAACCATACTGCTTTGTCTGGAAGTGACTTCGTTCCTGCTTAGAAGGTTTTTCAGGAAAAAAAAATATCACCCAAGTCATTTCTTCTCCTGTCATAGTTCAGAAAAGTTGTCCAGTGTCACCGGCTACAGTAGTAGAAGGGAGAACATAAGAATACAAGGAATCTGAGGAAACTGATGGGTAAGACAAGCAACTGTGCCTGTGTGCAGGGATTTCAAATACAATATTATGTTATATTAAAGAAGACATGTGTAAACTTAGTTGTCACTGTGTGTGTGGGGTGGTGGTGGCTCAGAGAAGTCATGCTCAAAAGCTGCAGACAATTGTGGGCACATTGGAAGACACTTGGGTTCACAGAGCGGTGACAGCACTGAGCCAGGGCCCGGGACAGAGACATGATCCGCTTCCTGCCTGCTTGCCCACTCTGTTTGGCACCCCTGGTGGTTAACTGGGGTGCCCAGGCAGCAAGGCCAGGTCTGGTGGCAGTGGTGACATTGTCAGTGGCAGTCAGGAAGGAGCAGCCATCCTGACTGCCAGGAAGCTGAGTCCTGCCACTGCACAACTCTAAGCACAACTCTTAGATCTTTCCAAAAGATCATTCCAGAACTTTTGGAAACTTGATGTCCTTGATGGATTTTTAAAAAATAATTATTTTTAAAAATAAGAACAATAGTATTAAATGCTACACCAAATTATTACATGTTAATACAATACCAGGAAGTAATTAGGTCTTGATTGACAGAGAAGTAAGCAAGCCTTGACAGATTCAAGATTACATTAGCAATTATATTACGAACGCTAGATCTAGTAAAGTATTTATTCAATGACTGACTGATGATGAATGTACAACTACTTCATTATACACACAGTACATTCTGGAGACATTTAAAGGGAGGCATTCTCTGAAACTCCTTGCACATTCTTTAGTCTTATTGCTTGCAGCTCATAGATCAAACCTTTTTTGAAAAACGCATTTTTCCCCTACCTGCCAGCCTTTCTTGCAGTTTGGAAGTTGAGCTTGATTCTTTATTACTTGTGTATTATCCCAAGTAGTAGACATACTGCAGGTCAGATCAGGCTGTCAGTTATAGCTGTGTGGCTCTATTAGTTATCAACAGGGTATAGAAGCAGGATTGTATGCATTATTTTAGGTCACTGATGGCTGCATAAATAACTAGCCTACAGAATCTTTACCTGTTGGGATGATGTTAACAACAGAATGAACTCAGCTTTGCTTTTAGATTATACAACTAGGCAAATTTATCATGGAATCAATGTAACAATAAGCACAAAACCTCAGAATGCTGTTTCCACAGAGTCACTTCTCCGAGTAAATTTGCCCCTTACATTGTTCACAAGGGGCACATCTACACACGATGCTTTACCCGAGATTAGAGTTAATTACTGTGCAGTAAGCATCACTGTCTACACATGCGGATGCTAACTGTGCAGTAATTTGTTCTAATCATGAGTAAATTTTACTACCTGTAAATACAAATAGTAAATTTACTCTTGATAACTTACTGTGCAGTTGTGCATGTGTAGACACCTGACCGGGAGCCCATTTGCTCCCGGTCAGCCAGGCAGCAGGGGGCAGGGGATTGTTCCTTGATCTCAGGAGCTGTTTGCTGCTGGCGTAAACTCTGCCACCAGAGCCAAGGTGGGGACAATGGCCTCCTGTCCTGGCAGCAGGGAGCACCCAGCCCCTACTCTGCAACTGTGATCATGCAGCCAGCTCTGGGAGACCCTTATCTCTCAGCCTGAGTTCTGCAGTTGCGGGGCCCGGTCTGGGAGATTCTTATCTTCCAGTGCCAACCCCGCAGTCATGGGCCCCAGGTTAGGAGATTATCTCCCTCCACCAGCCCCACGGTCATGGGGCCGGTGCTGGGAGATTAGAATCTCCCAGCCTGGGCCCCATGACCGTGGAGCTCGGGCTGGGAGATAGGGAACTTCCAGTCCTGGTCCTGTGATCAGGAGCCTAGAGCTCCCCCAGCTGCTGTACAGGGCTAGTGCAGGGCTGGTGCGGGTGGGAACAGATTGCTGCCATGAGCAGCAAATCTGCTCCTGCATCTCTACATGTGTAGATGTGTGCCTGGGAGACAGTAAACTGCTCCTGGATTATTTGCATGTGTAGACATGCCCAAGGTCTATGCTTTCACCGTCGTTTAAAGTAAACAAAGTGTTCTTGACAAAAACTAGCTATTGCTATATGGAAAATACAGCATTAAATTCACCGAGCAAAGGAAGAAACAGTTTTCTTGCCTTAAGGGGAATCCAGGACTGACAGTAGGCACTTAACAGCATGTTCCAATTACAGCATTTAAATATAATTGCATACTTTGTTAATCTATGTCAGGATGGCATCATTTGAACATGACTGTGGCAGATTCTTTCTAATATTATGAGTGATGGGAGCATAGCTGAGACTATTGAAAAAGTTCAGTTCCAGGTCTTAATATAAACTCTAATTCTATCCGTCAATTATGCTACAGTGAAGAGTTCAAATAAAGGTCTGGGGATCTAGAGGATGTAGATACCTTTATTAAAGGCTTCTACTGTAAATACATACATGGGTCAGGAGACAGTTGATCATTTTGTCTTGTTATTTTTTATGAGCCTGCTGCTATTAGAAGAGACCCCTGTGTATAAAGATTTAGCGGTGCCATGGAATCTTATTTCAAACAAAAACTGTGACGTGATGGGGGTTTTAAAAATTAAATGACATTTTGACCTCCTCAGAACGTTCATACATCTTCTCTATAATAGTACTGGTGCACTTTCATCACTGCGCAATTATGGAGGACAACTAATCCAAGGAGCTCAAAACACTTAACATATACCAGGGCTAATCCTGAATGTCTTATATAACCCAAGCTCCAAGTAACATCAGGGAAAGTCTAGGTCCTCATCTATTAAACATCACAATGCAGGGCAGGCGAGTATGACATTTCTCATGGAAATAGGTAAACTGAGGCACTAGGCTGTTCAATGGGCTTCCCGGCTAGTTAGTGAGTCTATGCCAGAACCAGTGGTAGAATCGAGACATTGTTACTCTGACAACTAGTCAATGTGGATTTAAGATTTCAAGAAATTTGTATACCATTATGCAGTTTTCTTGTTTCTCATGCAGAAGACCCTACCAGCCTTTGCCAAGTTTATATAGGAACAGAAGCTACTTCAGTGCAGCCACCTCTGGGGTAGAACACAGCAGTTTCTTAATGGAGAATACTATTACTCAGCAGTTTAAAATACGAAGGAAGTTATCTACAGTGGAAAAACAGTGAATTCCAGAAAGACTATAATTACAAAAACAATGGGCTGATAATCCCTGCTTTTGTGAAACATGCCATTAGATTTTTTCACAACAGTTTTACATCACAGATGCAAACATAACTGCCAAAAACACTGCCCCCTCACTCCATGCTGGGGCTTAGGTTGCTATAACTGTGCAGGAAAAGTGCCACTTACTGAATCACTGGAATTTCCTTAGAGGTTTCCAATCCAGCTACTGACAGGGTCTGGCTCCATTTAGCTTGCATGATCAGACAGGATCCCAGCCAAGCTTGTATGGCTGCATATTTTCTTAACCCTATGATTGGTTAACATGAGAGAAAAACAAACAAGTTGCATGGTTTTAAAGTTAACAGTTTCCTTCATGGTGTTATATTATTTAATTTAGTCGGTCAAATTTTGTTTCTGGGCAGTGATTCGCAGGACAGCAGAACTCTTTTCCCAGGCACAGGGAATACTCAGTGATGAGAGAGAAAGCGCCAAGTGTTTCAAGACATGGCATGTTCTGCAAATTTACCCTTGAAGGGAATATAATTGTTCTTGATGATCTAATCAGAAAAACGTAGATTTCGGAGAGATCCCTGAAGCAAGAGGGTTTTGCATCCACTTGTTCCACACTGCCCAGAGGTCTCCCATGGTCCCACAAGTGCTCTAACTGCCAGCTATCCCTAGAACACAGCATCCAAGCTTGGGCATGGGCAGACAAGACAACCTGGGATGGAGGATGGCAGGGAAAGGAGCAGTTCCTCTCCAATCAAATACTTTTCCAAGGTCAAGACAGGGCCATATATGTGTTGAGTAAGGGGAGGGAAAGCCTGGTGGCACAGTGTTCCCCTATTACCACACAGCTGGTTTCCATATACTTACATGCCTGTGAACAGGGTGTAGAGTGGGACCAGAATCAGGCCCATCTTAAAATGGTAAATAGTCTACATTCATTTAGCATCTCCTTTGCAAGGCATCAGGGCTAAATAAGGTGCAAGGCAACAGCAGATCAGACACACAAATTCGTGAATGCAAAGGAATCTATGAACCACTGTTGACAAAATTCAGACTGGGGTTTCTCTAACTTCTCTGTTTCATGTTCCCTTGCCTCCCACCCAAGTCATAGCTAGTAAAAAGGCAACTCCTATTTAGGAACATGTAAAGGCAAAAGTGTTTGAGACCACATAATTAAAACTCCTGACAGACAATGTCATGACTCTCTTCTCAGCTGGGCCTGATGGCAGAGCTGAAGTCACTGGAGAAGTACCATCGATGCTCCCGGTGGGAGATCCTTCCAATCTAGTGGGAAGACAGCTGCACGAATGTTACTGTCCTCTTGCAAGCAAACACCATGAGCACTGAGGAAATCATCCAACATCAACTTCAGCGGGCCAGCCACATCGTCCGTATGTCCACCCTCTAGAGTCCTGAAGCACGTTTTGTTCTCCCAGTTCAGTCAAGGCATACGCTCAAGAGGAGGGCCAAGAAAGTGCTTCAAGGATATCCTCAAGGCCAACTCAAAAAATGCAACATTGACATCAGCTTGTGGGAGAGAATTGCCCAGGACTGCCCCAAATGGAGAAAGTCTGCTGCAAGGATCTCAGTACTTAAAAACATTATGACAACAACAGAAGATGGAAAATTGGTGGTGGCAGAAACAGCGTGTTGCAGACCAAACCAAGAATCCAGAGCCACCCATCCTGCACAGAAATACACACCTGAATTGCACTAGCACCTGTTGATTCCAGACTGGCTTTGTCAACCATCTTCAGACCCACAGATAAGTCAAGCTTAGAAGACAATCATCCTTGACTGTGAGGGATTGCCGATGATGATCAGCTGGGCAAGGGACCAGGACTAACACAGACCTCCAGATACATCTCATGATGGGTGTACACGTGTGTGTTTTCATGCCTGCTGTGAAAGTCACCTGGCAGCCCTTTCTCAGAACAAGAAGTTTCTAAGTCATGTCCCATCCTACTCAATTTCAAGGCTTTCTTATACTGCCATGGATATGATGGTCAGCTAGGAGAAAGCCAGTAAGAGACACTGGCTTTCTTAATGCTGTTTTAATGGTTATTTTTGTCAATACACTAGCAACAAAGGTCCATTCTTGTGACTCTTCACTGCTTCTTGATGAAACATCAAAATTGGATGAGTTATGGCTGTTCTGCTTCAGTTACTCTCCAGAGTAGCTATCCCAAGGGTGATTTTACCAATTAAGGCAGAGTTTTATGGCCTGACTAATGAAACATATAATAAATAGGCAGGTGTAAAGGAGAAATGTAAAAACACTTCCTTTCTTCAATTACATGCTGATATTCTGGTAGAAATGATAATAAACAACTCAAAACACTTAATTTAGAGGTTTCTCATGTAGCCCATATGCAGCTATGGAACTGGTGTTGGTTAAGCTTTGAAAACATGAGCTTTTCTGATGAGATTTCAGCTCGAAGGTCAGGCTTAAGACACTGCAGACATGTGATAAGGCCTACATCAGGACCAAGACAATTACTTTCTCCGTCTCCTCTATCCCATGCACTTCACAGTGGGTCATGAAGAACAGTTTCAAAGGAAACAATGGCCCAAACTCTGCGGTTTATTAAAATTGTAAGACCATTTAGCATGCAACAATCAGCAAAATAAAATACACTCTGGCTAATATCCTGTTTCTCTGCAAATGTCCTCAACACTCAAAGGCCAGACAGGTATAAATTAGAAATGACTCCTCTTGCTCTCTACCAATTAGGAACTTTCTGCTTCCTGGCAGGGATGGATTTGCACTTGCTTTGCATTGTCAAGGGAAACTCAATTTTTCAGCCCCAAGTGTTTGCTCTTGTATGCCCCTAAATATTTCACACTCCATGAATTCTCAGTACACAAAGGTACAAGAGCCAAATAACCCCCCCACCCACCACCCAAAATCAAAGGAATACTTAAATAAAAATAATCCTCAGTGTAATAATCACACATGCACTTTAAACCATTCTCCCCATCTGTTGGTAGCTTTTTTGCCATGATGTCTCTACATCTCTGTCTCTCAACAGGAGCCACAGAACAGCTGTGATAACACAGGAAGTCAGGGTAGAGGCACTATTAGAGGAGTTAACCAGTGATTTCTGGACACCACTAGGAAACATTTTCCATGTCACTGTGCATTTTGCATGGAATCTGTGCCATCACGTGGTCTTGGCAGTTCTGCGCCCAAGCTGGGTCCGTTGGCACTTTGCAGCTACCATTGTCCCAGCTCCTACTGTTCTTTGGCTGCCTGTCTTCAAACAGCATTCTCTTGATGTCATCTCTGCTGCAGCACAAATATTCAGAGCTAAATGCAGGGTGCAGTTAAGTGTGTACAACAATGCTGGGTTAAATGGCACAGTACCTGGTCACGCCAGGGATGGATTTTGCCTATGCACTACTAGGCATTCTTAACACCTCCCCAAACACGCAAAAAAAACAACCCAAACCCAAGGTATATGATTATTTTCTGCTTTTTTCCAAGAATAGTGGGAAAGAGGAACAGACTCTGATTCTCACATCAGCATTGTGGGGTGATTGGGGTTATTTATTCAGTGAAATTCGTTATCCACACAATGAATCCAGTTCTTGTAGTATTGAAATTCGTTTCAAATCTTTAATGATTCAGCCTTCCCTTAACTAAGACCTAACATGTAAGTCAGAAATGAGGCAGGTAAGAAACTCTCAGTGTTAAAAGATTCGTTATATTTGGCACAGAAGCAGAAAGACAGAACGTGAGAATACATAGAGGAAAACACAGGGCATTCAAAGCAATTCCCAATACCCAGGTGCTTGCCACAAGTTGAATATCATCCTGCCTTCAGCAGTGGCCCAGATTTTAGGGTTGCTTTTACTACCATGGTTTAGTCCAGTGGCACCAGCCTTTTTTGGCAGGCATGCCACAAATTAGCCCTGCACCCTCCCTGAGCGCCACTCCCATCCTCTTCCTTGGCTTGACCTGCTGCTCTTTTTTCTGCTCGATCTACTATTCTGTTTTCTGTTCCCTGTCCTATGTGCAGGCAGCTGTGCTGCTTGTTCTCCCCCACCTCTGCTGTGTGCCATGCTGAGAGGCTGGCTGTATCACTTATGGCATCCACGAGTTAACTGGTGATTTCTGTAAGCCCACCTCAAGCCCAGGCATTTTGGCCTTGTTCATGCTTCATCTTGAAAAGTACATGATTTCACCACTTTGTGGGACATCCCTTGAGCATGAACATTTTCTTGAATTACGATGAAATATTACTCTCAAAAACCCTACACTTCTTCCTGTGTGTGTTGTAGAAGAAATGTTGAAGGGATATGTTTTGTGACCACCTTATGGGAACACTTTTCTTCCTTCCATGTTCAGTATAGTTGACACTTTGTATGTTATAGGTGTATGCAAGTACACAACTTGTTTTCTCTGTATGCTTTTGGAGTTTAGGGCAGTTCTAGGACAGGAATTGGCTGCAATATTCTTGGGTGTCTGAAGCCCCCTGGGATGGGCTATGATCTTAAAAACAATACCTGCTCCCTGGTCTACAGGTAATGGAGAGGGCCAAAATTTCAAAAGCTAGGACAGCATACCCATGTGTCTTATGCTGGAATACAAGACCTCCAGTGTGAAGCTCGAATGAAGACATCTTCAAAGAAGCAAAAATTCAAAGTAAGTTCTTCCTGTGTTTGGTGACTCTTGTGGAAATGGAAATCAATAATTCCTATGCGTTTCAAAAAGGAAGCTGCCTGTCTAAAAGCTCCCTTGATTCCTTTAGTAACTTACTTTTTCCTACATATTTGACACATCTTAATTTGACTGAACTTCTTTAGTGACCTTTATTTCTTTCTTTCCTTTAATTTTCTAACTGTAATCTAACTTCCTCATCTCTGTTTCTTTTTGTGAACATTATCATCTTACCTTACCTTTTATTATGTATTGCACATCCTGCTTGATCTAACCATTGTTCTAGCTCCTTTTTGTTCTTGTTTTATTACATCGCTAGGTGGAATCCACAACTCTGGAGCATAACATCATTTTCCAGATATGTCAAATAATACTCCCGCGAGGATCAAAGGGGACCAAGTAAAATGTCCATTAGTTCTGCTTGAGTCAAATACAGTCCCAGACAGATGTACACAAAACTCCCTGCCAAATATATAGATATTTGGTCTAAACAAATCCCTTCAAGCAGTGCCATCTTAAAAAACCAGAAGTCACTTCTAATACTATGAGTAATTTTCATCTATCCTATTTGAACTAACCTAGTCAACTTGGTATATCTATGTCTTTTATGAAATACAGTAGAGACAATGGGCGAAGCACAATATGTCTTACAGCATTTTTTTTTCTCTAAACTTTACCAGACATTGTCTGGTTTAATTTATTTTTATGGCTGGTTCCTTAGCTTCTGGCAAGGCAAGTATTTAAAAAATGAACATATGTTGCATAAAATGACAATGCATTTAAATTAGGCACAAGTTATTTTATTTTGACATACATTCTGAGCATAACCCTCTTACTGCAGAGCTAAACTATTGTTAACATTTTTTTTTCTTTTATTCATTTAACTATGAGTGCCCATGATTTATAAAACTTAATTACATTTTAACAGGCATTCATTACCTGAAAAATTCAGGTAGTAGCTATTAACCACTTACACAGGCTCTTTCATCTAACTGAATAGAGTTATTAGGTCCGTGCATAGCGTATCACTACTCCAAAGTTATTGTAACTAATTCCAGAATAAGACAGATCTGATGAGGACATTCTTATTTTTAGATCATGGGAGTGGGAATCAGCACTGTGGATAACACTGGTTTAGTCCTTGCTCTTAGTTTCTTTTACCCATATGTAAAAGAGGGACTCATTACTTACCTACTTTATGCAAGAAAAAGGAGCATTCATTTACTGCGTATGTAAAGCACCAAATAGTAGGAATTATTTTAATGATTTGAAAAACTGCAAAGAATAAAGGTCCTTTTTGTTTAGTATTTCATAGCCTTTCCCACAATATATATTAAAAACATTGAAAGAGAAGAAAAAAAAAAAAGGAGAGAGAAGAAACAGAATCTGAACTGCCTGAAATGTCAAATCTTAGGAGCACAGCTCCGAGAACAAACAGATGGACCCAGCAAAAAATCAATCGCAGAAAGAAGTGCTGAAATCCGTTGGAGCAGCATGTTAGTCGAGAACAATCAGATTCAAAATTGTTCTACTGAAATTTTCTCACTGGCAACCAAACATTGTGACTTTTGCCATCCTACTATGAGGATGAATCAGATGGGTGACAGGAGCCAGAGACTGAAGAGAAAGCAGCAGATGTGAACACAGAAAAGTGAAGCCAGCACAAAATGCGGCTCTTGCTTATGAAGTGGAGGTACTGATTATGACATTAATCAACATTTCCTAATCAATGGCAGAAACTATGAAGAGTGCCAACATCTATTCATCTTTATTTATGCATACACCACTCCTTTATAACACTGTCATTGCAAATAGTTTCTAGGTTATGAAGACTGCTGCCATGAAGAGAGAGAATTGTGCTTGATAATCAAGAAGCCAAGGTAGCGTTGAGTAACTCTGTTCCACCGTATGCCATACAAAGCACCTTGTGACAATGGGGAATGTACCCAAATACGTTTGTGTCCCAAGCTAACCATGCATTTTAAATATAGAATGGAAGGTTGCTATTAGTAATGTGTATTTGCCAGCGTGTAATTAGACACCCAGATAAATCACAAGGGTCAAAACATTCCTGATATTAATGATCAGTGAAGTACTTTAAATAAGCAGACTTAACTCTTTATTCCTTCTTGGGTACCTTCTTTTGCCTTGCATGCCTCCATAAGTGCTCACAGCCTCCGCCATTTCTGGTAGAGAGGGGCTTGGCATATATGTGGTTCAAACATACCTTTGTGACCAGTCTCAGAAATACTTAATATACAGCCTGATCCAATGTCCACTAAAGTCAATTGACATCAGTAGGTTTCAAATTAGACAAACAAATAGGCAGATAGACATCAGTAATGCTTTGCTACTTTAACAATACATGTACAAAAAACTAAAACAAGCTTTCATTTTTCCCTGTTACCCTTTAAGGGTCATCATTTCATTTAGCAAGATTTAGAAGGACACTTCAGTTCTTTTTTGTATAATAAACTTTATGGATTAAGTGTTACACTGAAAATGTCCTGAGTGGTCACAATTTCTTTGGATTAGCCAGCGGGTTAAAGGAATATGAGCAACATGGCTACAGCTACAGTCAACACCGTACACCCATGGGGAAAAAAGGGAAGGTTCCTTTACAGCTTTAACATAATGTTCCACTTGCCTGGCACGGTGTCTGGATGCACTAGGTTAAGATGCTTTGTGTGATGTTATGTGACTGAACATAACCAACTATAACCATATGGTCTATAAAGTAACTTGTGAAATAGGCTTGCTTTACCCTGGAAATAAAGGCTGCTTATTTAGTATCCCTAAAAGTCTTCCATTGTAGAAATGCTCACAAGTAGTACAAGAGATCACGGCTGTATGTTGATGTCTGTGTGACAATCTAATGGGATTCTCACTGCAATTCAGCTATAAAATGAACACCCAAGGTCACAGAATACAGTATTGTGCTGATGGTTATCTTCAACATTTCTAGTCTTTGAAAGAAATGCACAATTCTATAACTTATGTTAAATTGGACATCATAAAGACTATTAAATTATTCTGGTTATTTCTCTGAGGAAAAACAGTAATTTCAGAAGGCAATTTCTTCTTCCCTCTGCCCGCCTCAAGGATAATATCATCTGCTTGAAATGATCCCAATACATTTCCCTTTAGTTGTGGTTCCTGCCTCATATCTTTCACAGTAAATTCACTTGCATTCATTTAGAATTTAGTTTAATCAGATTATAAGAAAACAAACACTTCCCAAATATTTTAAACGCTCACAATCTTAGTATCCATGTTTGCCACATATTGAGATCAACAATAACGTACAGAGATGCATCCCAAAATTTGGTTTCAGCTGACATCTACTTAAACATCTTGGGCTGACGCAGACTTAGGTTGAGTTCCAGCTATGGCAAAAAAGAAAAAGCTGGAAAAAACAGAATCTGGATCAGAACTTCCCAGGCTAAAGGATGTTCAGGTTCACAATTTTAATTTGAGAATGTCTCAAATATTTAACCCTTGTTGGCTTTGAAAAATAACTTAGATTCGTAGGAAATTAACAGTTTTTTTCTAGGATAGCTGTACTATCAACTACCCTAGAAGCAAAACACAGTGCACAATACACGGTTAACTAGTTCTAGGTCTGTAAGTATGGTAGGAATGCACAAAGATGTATAATTTCATTCATACCAGCAGATATGAAAATAGGATGTTTGGATAAGTACTTTCTTCTTCATTGTAATTAATACCTAATCATTCATATTTAAAAATATATACAAAAGGACAAAGACAAAAAAATACAATAAATTGCTTAGTTTATCAATTTAGTAATCTTACGGCATACTGACAATAACCATTGCTACTTAAAAATGTTCATCAACTGTGGTATTTTGATTAAAATTGCATGGAAAAATAGTTTCATAGTTGGTAGGCTTGGAAGGGACCTGAGAAGATCATCAAGTCTGACCCCCTGCCATGGGCAGGAAAGAATGCTGGGGTCAAACGACCCCGGCTAAGTGATTATCTAGCCTCCTTTTGAAGACCCCCAGGGTAGGAGTGAGCACCACTTCCCTTGGATGCAAACTCATACACCCACACACACACACACACATACACACACACACACTCAAATATATACATACACACATACACATATTTTATATATGTATAACATTTTATATATGGATAAACTTTATACATATATAATATACATATTATATAATACACACAATATACATACACACACATATATACATATATGTATATACATACATACATATCCACACGCACATTTTTATATATATACATTTATTTTATATATATAAAAAACCTTACCATCAGACATACCATTTCCCAGATGTCTCTGCATTAAATGATATTATCCAGAAACCACTGGCTGAGAAAGTAAACCAAGAGGAGATATTACTGATGAATGTCCAGAGACTATATTATATATCCCAGGGTGTAGTTCTGTAATTAGAAGGAGTAGTCTACTTTCAAATATTGTATCAACTACCTGTTGACTTTATTAGTTCTACAGTTTTTTATTACTTATTAGACTGTCAGGAGGCATCTATAAAGACCTGTTCTCCTGCTAAAGAGCCGTATAAATCTGGAGGTGCTGAAAACTATTTCATCACTAAGATTTATGTCTTTAGCAAAATATATTTTTGTCATTAATAATAAAGATCTTTGCAACTTTCCTGAGGGGTTGCTTGGCCATTCCTTCTTGTGCAAGTTTTCCTATTCCTAATCAGTTGCATGTGTTTTTCTTGAGACTGGCCATCCATCTTTTCTGTTGTGTTAAATTTGAGAGATTTCCTGAACATATAAATACATTATATATCATAGTATGGAGTGTGCTCCATACTATAGTGTATAGTGTGTGTGTGGGTGTTTGTGTAAGAAAGCTTCTCACTATTCTCTTTTTGGCTACTATGGCCTTTTGTAATTCTGTACACTACTTTGAATGCTTCCTTGTAAGCGCATCTATTTAGGGCCTGCTCCCACTAAAAATCAAAGGGAGTTTTGCTCTCAGCTTCAGTATGACTGGGCTCAAGACTTTTCTTTCAGTTGGTTATATTTCATGAAAGAGGGCAGTAAAGTTATGAGCTATGAGTTGCTGAGAATCTTCAGATGGTATTGTGTGCCCTCAACTTTCAAGTTTTCCCTTATCAGAGTGATGGGGAACAAATATAAATATATACATCAGTCTTTGAGTACCTGTCCAGACTTGATATTACAATGCAATGATGGAAAGGTGGGGAAGAAAAGGATATAGAAAAGGTATTCATGGTCAGAGATGTGCATCAGAATGCTGAGTATTCAGAACGGTATTTTTCATCACCACTCATTTCCTTTTTTGAAGTACTTTTGCTGGGATACCCAACACCTGAGCCACCTAAAACCAGCCATGTTTAATATTTTGGCCCACTATTTTAACATTAAAAATTCCACCCAACAGCCAATCAGTACACTAAAATGGTAATAACATTTAAACAAGTCTCACAACTCTTGGTCATCTACTATAGAACATAAAATATCCCCCAAACTTAGTAAGAATTTATATATATTTATCTTCGAATGAATGAACCCTTCTAAACTCTACTCATCTGAAAAGGATTTACATCTTCAGTCTAATTGTCAAATTCCTAGGAAGTAGAAAGACTTTGAACCCGAAAGCTTGCTTAAAAATTGTTCTCCAACTATTTAAGTTGGTCCAATAAAAGATATCAGATTCACCCAAAGAACCGTGTCTGCCTATATCCTTAGACCGACACAGCTACAACCTACACCCCTAGAAAGTAGAAACTCTCACATATTGTGTTATTTAAGCTAAAGTTGACTAAAAAAAGATGATCTCTCTCCTTTGTCACATCTCACTAAGGATTTAGGATATCCAAGTCCTACAAACCTAGATTCATGTTTCATAGTTTCAAAAGACATGAACCTTCGAGGATGGTAGGAATGGTCAAAATTATCCCTATAAACAGCTTCATGAATTGCATGTGTTCTTTACAGACTTTTAGACGCAGACTAAACATCCATCATCTATTTCTTACATATTTTCCTCAGGTCTTTCATTTTACCTCCCACATCTCACCTCTACCCCCAACACACACACACACACACACACACACACACACACACACACACACACACACACAGCAAAGGTACTTCCCACATAAAACAATCATCATCTTAAACTAAGCAAATAGATGCTTCTGACAACTGTACATCATTATGGTATTTATACTAAATATAATAATCCCAACATCTGTTTCTCTGTCAATTTTCCAAAACCTAACCTACTAATAATATGATGATAAAATCAACTGCTTTACTAGCTGAGTTCTACTGATTCAGGGGACTGCACCATAAGATGTACTGCAGTTTTTGTGATTATTTGGAAAGGATGAAAAAAAAAAACTTAGTTGCAAGAAGGATCCTTGCAGAAGAGTAGCTGCAGACCATTATAAAACAGTAAAAATAAATTCTATTTAAAAAACTTAGCTGCAAGAAGGATCCTTGCAGAAGAGTAGCCACAGGCCATTATAAGACAGTAAAAATAAACTCTATTTAAAAAATAATTGCGGCCTGGCAATGTATGAAGACAGACTTGAAGAGTTAGTGCTCTTACAGTTATATAATTTACAAGATGACCCCTTGTTGATTCTGGCCAAACAGGTGCCAGTACTATTTCTTTTCTTTGAACAAAACCAGTGCTTTTTTGATGATGGCTCGACGGTCCTGGAGAATAAAACATTGTGTTTATGGAAATCAACAACAAAGGTATGATCCACAGGTTGTTTAACACAAATGAGAATCTTTTTATTGCCTCTGGATTTGGGATCAGGTCTTTGGAGTAGAGTCTAAGGCTAGAAATTGATGTTGCCAAATGGAATGGATCAACTGTGCTGGGATGCATCTTGGCACAGCTGATCCACTTCATTGGGTGAAACATGTCAGATGTTGCTCTGCCTATTGATGCTATTGGACAATGAGTGACGTGTTTTTCTGGGGCTTGAGGACCCCAGGAATTCCCAGGCAGGATCAGGCTTCTCCAGCCCTGTGAGATCCTGCAAAGCACAGCACCCCCCACCCCGCTCTTTACCACACACACAGTTTCACTGAATTTCGTTAACTTTGACCTGACTGGTTGTTCAGTGTAAGGACCAAACTCTCATAAAAAAAAGAATGACCAAACTCTGCTCTTTTGGCTCACATCAACTGTCAAGTGGGGGCATTTGAATCCCAAGTCCTCCAGGCTTAGGCCTGCACGTAGGATGCCTGCCAATGGATTTGGGAGTATCTGAAGTCCCAGGGCAAGAGCATGGGGTGAAGGATGCTCTCCGGTTGTAGTGTCATCCTACATGGTCTTTAAACCGATTGAGTTCTGCCTGCTCAATCAATATGGTTTTTAGAAGGATTTGAGTTCTGCTCAATCAATATGATTTGGAACTGATTTGGCTGATTTGACCTGGAACATGAAATACATTAATAACCCCCCTCAAATAATGAACATAGATGTCTGCGCTTGATGACTGTGTGCCGGAACAGCTTATACAGCACAGAGGAGCTGCTCCTTTGCTTTCTAAGAAAAAGTGTTTTCAACAAGCTCACTAACAACAAACTCCCGCTACACTTGTGCAGAAGGAACTTGTGTGTGACCTACTTTACCCCAAAATAGGGATTACCAGCCATAGCT
>NW_005842244.1:342235-345849 GCF_000455745.1 Alligator sinensis | reverse complement strand
CTTTCCAAGAAATTGATATCAATTATTCAGATTTATATTAAAAGTAATGCAGAAGAGGGAGTGCCGGCTTTTTAAAGACAAGGCCACATCTAACCCAGGCTTTTTCCATGCAGAATGGAGCCTGCGGCAGGGGGAAGAGTGGCAGGAATCAAAGGCTGCCTCTAAGGAGAACAGTATTTTGGGGTGAGTCTTTCAGCTGAAGAAAGAAGGGTTGGGTTCCCGTACCCCAAGTTTGCATGTAGATATGGCCCAAGATTACTACTCAAATGGCTGTATGGGCACAGTAAAAATCAGTTTCAAGAGGGAGAAAGGGACAGAGAAGGAAATGGAGGCTGTGGTTGCACCTGATGCTGAAGGGATAAGCTGTTGCAAAGAGACTTGTCTAAGCAGATGTGACACAGAGACTTAATGCCTTTTCAAAGCTTCCCAAACAGGTTTGTGACTGACAAATTTTCAAATGCCAAACAGACAACAAGATACAAATGTATCAGAGCTCCTAGTGAGCTCCTGCAGCGCCTGGGGCAGAGTGCCAACCCCTGGAGAGCCGGGGAGGGAGGGTTTACCTGCCCAAGCTCTCTCTACGCTGGCTGCAGCTGCTCCTGTAAGTGAGAAACAAGCTTGCCAAACACCAGATGCAGCAGGGGACACCAGAATGCAACCTCCCCCCTCCTGGGGTCTTTGATGCACAAGGCCATGAAAGCTGGGAAACCCTGCAGCAAGTAGCACATGGGGGTGTGGGCAGGGAGGGCCCCGGGGAGTCCGCACTAGGGGGATGCTGCACCTGGCCCACAGCACTGCTGTAATACACTACTGGGTGAGGAACTGAGCCTCCTATAGCAAAAATCCCCAAGGGGAAGGGGGTGAGGGAATAGGGGAGGGGGTGGCACTATTCTGCTCAACCCCTCCTCCCAATACCCAGTAGGGTGCAGGACTGCCCGGCTTCTGCAGACTTCCGGGAGGGCAGGACATCCTGGTGCCCCTCTAAGTAGGCAGCTGGGGTGGGTGCCTTGCTGGCCACCTCATGCTTACACTACTGACACATAACAGTTCAGTTGCATTGAATTAATGAACAAGCTCCAACTGGATGCGCATTGCTTTTCTAGGTTATATCAAAGACTGGGAGAAACTTTTTAAATTCACAGCGTATTCCATAGTGGAAGTCTTCAAACTCAACTGAAGTAGGTCGGGAGACCTGAATGTTCCTTAACACAGCTATTCTGGTAAAGGCTTTCTACTATAGATTGGGTCTGCACACTCTCCTTTTATTTTAGGAGCCTGTCACTCAGTATTTGCTCACTGGTGGAGAAACCAGCTGCTCCCATCTACCCCTCTAATCTTGGGCTGGATTCTTTTCTTTGATTCGACTGTGGAGATCTAGTGATGAGAGGAGTGGTTTTGAATATTTTCCCTATTCATTTCTACTTCATCTTAAGCTGCACCTTCCCTATGACTCTAGGTCTTCCTTTGCCTGTAACCAGATTTTTGAAAAAAAGTGAAGTTCATCTTCATGTGTAACTTCATCTGCACGATGCTGTCTTGTCTCTGGTTTTGCGTTAGGCACTGTTTGTGGGTTTTTGCTAGGTACTGTTTTGTAACACAATGTTTAATTCTCTAAAGCATTCTGGATATCTTGCAAAAATAAACTTATGATTTTTAGTGAGTGGAATACAAATGTCAAAATTTACCTAAGAACCAAATAAAAATGGAATTACCCACCAAGTGTTTCCTACAGAGCACTTCCTAATTACAATGGGACACTCGAGGGCTCAGATTATCAAATGATAATTTACACCTAGGTGATCTGACAGCACTCGGCCTTTGGCCTTCTGCCTAACAACACAATAGGCGTAAATCATTACCAAGTGATTCACACCCTGTCATGTCTCATTGCTTAATTAATTTGTCCAGAATAGCTTTCCATGAGAACTTATGGCAAACGGGTTTTGTGGCATGCATTTTGTTTAACACAGAGGCCAACTTTTGCCATTCAGTGTCATGGCAAAGGAAATCACTTCAGTCCCCCTCCCCACCCCTTTTTTTTCAAGAGCCCAAACAATGCTCTCTTGTACCTCAAGGTCATTTATATAATATGCATTTTTAGACTGCCTCCTGTTAGGCAATTTGATCAGTTGTTTAAGCAAAAAAAACTATAGAGTAGTGGATGTATGTACAAACCGTAGCACAAGTGGATGCTACTACTAGATGAAGATTCAGAAGACAAAGCATCTTTATTTGCCCAGTACGATCAGGCTACTTAGCCAGGCTACCTAAAAATTAGCCACTTGGTTTGGTTTGATTTAACTATTGGGCATGTTGCAAAGCTCCATGAAATACACTTCCCTTGTGTTCAGTAGACTTTTTTTTTTAATTGTAGAAAACTTCAGGGAACAGACTACTTGAACATATGAATGTGTTTAAAAAAAAACAAACCCAACTATTATGTTTCTCTCAGTCTATGATTGTCTATGGGTTCATTAATGCATATTAACAGGAAAAACAAATAGACTGAGGTTATCCAAAAATGAAATGTTCACTCAAAAGATGTGCTTTATATCTGTGTGAGGACTCTGAATGCAAGAACAGAGGGCAAATACAGTGTTACCTTCCTGAGTGTACAAGCAGATTAAAAGAATTAAAAGAATAAATCTGGGTGGGGCAAAATAGATAAGAATATAAATAGTTGGCTCATTAACTATTTCACTGCTAGTTATTTAAACAGAACTATGCAGTTGATATACCAAGTGAATCAAGCCGAGCCAAACTACACTGATGCTGCAGGGATTAAATCCCTTGTGTATAAACAATACATAGTCCATCTTTGATAACTAGCAAGCCCCAAATCTCCTTAACACTCCTGTTTTATTTTGAGGACAGAAAGGCCCAGTAGTAATAAACCACTCCACCAGGAGAAGAACTAACTAGTCGCATAGCACTGATAATCAGTATTGTGCTATCAGTTCTTGAAGGCAGAACTAGAGGCAGGTACCTCACGCCTATGCAATGCAGGGTGACTGACAAGCTGGAGGGAACAGGATAAGCAGTGCTGGAGGGAATAGGATAAGCAGTAATGAGGCAATTCGTACTTCTAAACTTCCTAGTGGCAAACCTGGGACAGCAGCCTGAGCAATACAGATGCTCATCTCAACCTACTACCCTACAGCTAATGACCTATGCTGATCAAGGCTGGCCTGAAGCCTCCAGCAAGAGCTACCCTTCCACCCACACTCCATCACCAGATTGAGCAGTCATGGTCAGATGACCCTCCACTTTTTCCATGTAAACCTTTGTGCAGGAACAGGCAGTGTATGGGCAACAAGGCTCAATCTCACCCACAACAGCTCTGCTGCCCCTCTGGCTTGCCCCTAGACTTTGTTCTTGTCTTCCTGACTCAGGTCATTGGTAACCTCGCTTTCTGTCTACTCCTCTAGGGACCTTGCCTTGGCTTCATCCTACTCTGCTCCCTGGCTGTGTACAAATATTTGGGGAGGTTAGGGGGAGGTTAGGTCAAGTTAAAATGGCCACCTGATCTAAGGTAAATCAAGATGGAGAAGGCTAGTGGGGAGGGCTTGGGAGATTGGGGGGACAAGCAGTGTGGGGCGGGAAAAGATCAGGGG
>NW_005842244.1:337077-342225 GCF_000455745.1 Alligator sinensis | reverse complement strand
AGTGGAGGTCAGGGGGGCAGATGGCTTTGGGGGATGGAAGGTTTTCTCTTCACCCCTGGGAACGGGGCTGTTTTTGGTACCCTGATCCCCCCTGACTCCCAGATGAACAACCCCCTCCAGTGAACCAAACCCCCCATCCCACCTGCCCCTCCTCATAGCCCAACTTACTTGCTAGGCTCGCAGCACAGGCATGTGCCAGTAAAACCAGCACTGGGAGTGGCTTGCAAGATGCGGGGGTTGGCAGGCTCAGGGGCAGGGGGCAGAGACACTGTCCATCTGGGGATGAAAGGGAGGGCCTGGGGGGCTAAAAACAGACTGGTGCCCGGGAGGGGGATAGGAAAAGCAGAGCCTTGGGCCTGGGGTCAATAGCTAGGCCTTCCCAGCCTTGGGGCTGTGCTGGGAACTGTACAAAAGCTGAGGACAGTTAGATTGGTCTAAAAATGGCCAGCCTGATCTATGTTAAGTATACCTTGAAGGTAGGATTAACTCAGATCAGGTTGGCCATTTTTAGACTGAGCAAACTGTCCTGAACTTCTGTGAGTTCACACATAGATTAATCTAATTAGTATAAGGTCCGCACCTGGGTGAACTGAGTTAGATCAGGTGGCCATTTTTACATGATCTAACCGAATCTGCCCATTTTTAAGAAGGGGAGAAGGGGTGAACCGGGTAACTTTAGGCCAGTCAGCCTTACCTCTATCCCTGGGAAAATACTGGAAAAAATCATCAGAGGGCATTTGTGAAAGCCCAGCAGGGGAAATGATGCTGAAAGGAAACCAGCATGGGTTCATCACAGGTAGATCCTGCCTGACAAACCTTATAGCCTTTTATGACCAAGTCACACACTGCCTTGATGAAGGAGCTGAGGCTGATGTCATTTACCTGGATTTTAGGAAGGCATTTGGCACAGTTCCTATTCGCATAAGGAAGCTAGCAGGCTGTGGAGTGGATGCCTACACAGTCAGGTGGGTGGCCAACTGGCTTAGGGACCGCACCCAGAAAGTGGTGGTGGACTTGTTGTTCTCGGCCTGGAGGGAGGTGGGCAGTGGGGTCCTGCAGGGTTGGTCCTTGGACCGGTGTTATTTAATATCTTCATCAGCGATTTGGACGAGGGTGTGGAGAGCACCATCTCTAAGTCTGTAGATGATACCAAATTATGGGGCAAAGTTAACAGACCGGAGGTCAGGGAGCAGATACAGGCCAACCTGGACAGGTTGGATCAATGGGCAGAGAGAAATAGGATGCAATTTAATAAAGATAAATGTAAGGTACTCCACCTGGGAAGGAGGAACCCCCAGCACACCTATAGGTTGGGGAGTGTCCTTCTCAGCAGCTCGGAGGCAGAGAGGGATCTTGGAGTCATAATTGACTCCAAGATGAACATGAGCCAGCAGTGTAACGAGGCCATCAACAAGGCCAATCGCACCTTGTTGTGTATTAGCAGATGCATGTCCAACAGATCGAGGGAGGTGATGCTCCCCCTCTATGTGACATTGGTCAGGCCGCAGTTGGAGTACTGTGTCCAGTTTTGGGCACCGCACTTCAAAAGGGACACGGAGAATCTGGAGAAGTTCAGAGGAGGGCCACTTGCATGATTAGTGGCCTCCGTGAAAGACCCTATGAGGGGAAGTTGAGAGATCTGGATCTCTTCAGCCTTCACAAGAGACATCTGAGGGGTTACCTTGTAGCTGCCTATAAGTTTATCAAGGGAGGACAGCAGAGAATTGGTGATGCGCTATTTACCAGAGCGCCCCAGGGAGTAACTAGGAATAATGGGTGCAAACTAGTGGAGAGTAGATTTAGGTTAGACATTAGGAAGACATTTTTCACAGTGAGGGTGGCCAGAATCTGGAATGGGCTTCCAAGAGCGGTGGTGCTATCACCTTACTCGGAGGTTTTCAGAAGGAGGCTTGACAATCACCTGGCTGGGGTTGTCTGCCCTCGGTCCTCTTTCCTGCCAGGGGCAGGGGGTCGGACATGATGATCCATTGTGGTCCCTTCTGACTCCACAATCTATGAATCTAGGAATCTCCCCTGAATGTTTGTGGCCAGCCTCTGATTGATCTAATGGCTCCCTGACTCAGTCTGTCCATGATCTCATAGCTCCCTGCCCATCCTGACTCTGGCCAGCAACTTGATCCCAACATGGCCCCAGACCTGGCCATTTACATTCCAGCATGACAACTAGTGATACAGCTCAATACCATGCAGATCATCCTGCTGCAGTAGATGTAGGTAGGTGTAACCGGGGTAACTAAATATCTCTTTTTCTTAAACCAGTGATTCTCAGCCAGGGTGCCATGTCAGCCTGGGGTGCTTTGAGAAACTTTCAAGGGTGCCATACCATGTTAACACTGTTAGGTGTTCAAACATAATCCACAAGATAATACAGAGATTTATCAGTGTTAAAATAGTGTTAAAAACTTTATGGCCTCCTGTGGACTTTCTAGTTCCTTGCAAGAGAAAAATTATTCTATTTTTCTGCTGTCAAAAATGACTGAAAATTAGGACATTTTCTGAGGTGTTGCTTGCATCCATCAGGAGGTGCCTGAAGTCTAAGAAGGTTGAGAACCCCCTAGCTTAAGCTATTATTCCCTTTTAGATGTCTGCTTGAACACAAAGGTGTTGTTTTAATAACCAAAAATGAAATATATGCCCTTGAAAATCTCTTTTATGTCTGGCCTACTTTATACTTTGCCAGCAAAAATCTGAGTGTATCCACACTCCCAAGTCCCTTGTGGTGGCAGGACAGCTCTTTCTCCTGGCAGCGATATTCTATCATTCCACCATTATGCCCCGTGCTCATTTTGGAGGAGCCAGAACTCATGGGATTTCTGCTTTTGTGCCCCTCAGTTTTCTCTGCTGAGATTGTCACCTAGAACAGGACTCAATGAATATCCTCAAGGCTATTTGATGGTAACAACTATCATGCACTAGCTTTCTAGGCTGGATTTGAATCATAGGTCCTGACTCTGTGGGTTCTCCGGGGCCCAAGCACCCACTGAAAAAAGACTAGTGAGTGCTCAGCACCGATGAGCCACAGCCACAGGCTGCTTGCAGGTGTTAGGAAGAAAAAAAAAAGCACTTTACTAGAAGAAGCAGCGCATTACTTCAACTCAGCTCTGCAGCATCTGCAAAGTTTGGGTGCTTCAATGGGGCTTTTTGGCACTTTGAGCTAAAGCTGATTCAATCAGCTATTAGATCAAAGCACCAAAAAGCCCCACTAAAGTGCCTGATCTTTACAGATGCCGGTGCCAGAGCCAGGTTGAAGCAAAGCATTGCCTTTTCTGGGCATGTATGGGGCTTGGCGCGGGAATGCACTGAGTTTAAATAAAGCTCTGGGGTTTTTTGGGGGAGGGAGGAGAGGTACTGCTGCAAGCACCCACTAGCAAAGTTGGTGCTTATGATTTGTATCAGAGACCTAGAAGCAGAAAACTTTGCCTTATAGCTTTCTAGATTTGCTAATGTTTGATTAATAACAGTATTTTGAAAGAATAATGGTCAAAACAATGTTTTGAAATAATTTAGGTCAGAGGTAGTGAACTCTGTATTTTAAATTAAACACTTGTAAAACATAGAAGTCTGACTAGTTTGACAACTGAAAATGGAACATTTGGTAGTGGTAACCCAGATCACGGCAGTTGAGAGATTATATTTGTAAGAAAATATTATTTGTTTCCGTAAATACAAAGTATTTAACACAAAGTGTACAAAGTAAGATTTTTTTTTTAAAAGCTACCAATCAGAGCATATTCAGTTAACACATTATTTTTCTGTTGTGTCTCTGGTCATTTGCCTTATCAACAGTATACATGATGGTTGTCTCTCTGCCCACCTGGGACCAAGAGACTCCAGGTCAGATTAGGCTTTCAGGTGAACCAGTGTTAACACAGGTGTAGTTTTAGTGATGTCAGAATTTAGCACTCCCTCCCCACTTTAAAAAAAATATTGGTTGATACAGCAGTTAACAAAACATTACTGGACTGATTTCCCATTGTCTTGTACCTTGTGTAGACATTTACACCAACATAACGTAAGTGCAAGACTCCACCTTATGAAAAACAGTGCTTTACCTTCATTTTGCCCGGAGGTAAAGAAAGGTACAAACTAGTGAAGAAAAGCTTCTCAATACTAGAGTTCATAAACTCATAAATCATAAATCATTTTTCCAACAGTTAAGGTGCACCTACTCGTAGGAAGGGTATGAAACCAAGAAGCATTCGGGAATGATCTGTATTGCCTGGGCCTAGGCACTTGACAGGCTGATGAAAGGCATTAAATAATCCCAAGCACGTAGTTCAAGCATCTGACTTCCAGTTGTTCACCACTAAAATGAGTTCACCATAGCTGTATTTTACATGTGCCCCACCGAGTTTCCACTGGCTTGACGAGTCCCATGCCTAGCCATGGAAGCATTTGAGCAATAGCTGCTAGTTAGCGGTCATTCCCTTGAACCCTGTAGTACATCAAGTGACAGTATAAATCCAGTACCATCTAACAAGCCTTACGACTGCCTGCTATAGCCGGCATGCAATCTTTTTTCCTCCTACATGCCAGTTTTTCAGGGATGGTTGTAAATAGTCCACGAACAAATAGTTCCAACAGGTAGATATTGAAGAGACTAAAGTCTTGGTTTGAGATCTGTGGCTTGTTCTGGTTTGGTCAAGTAGTCCACTGCTCTGGTGTCACCCTGGGCCTTGCCCATGTTGGCAGATTCATTTACAAAAACAAGGTTTCAGCAAATGCCAACTACTGCCTACAAGCCTTCCTGGGTGCACAGCTCAACATCAGGACTCCTTCATACTTAATGTTGGCAGATCATCACTTTATTATTTATCATCTTTTTCCAGAGCCGTAGTCAACAGAAGCAATCCCCAGTGATCAAGCAGAAGAATCCCACATATTCTGCTCAGCTCTATTCCACATGGGGGTTGTCTGCATAACCCATGGCCTGGCTCAATTCTGCTGAATTTTACAGGTGGCTCTAAAGCAAAAAAAAATAGTGATTAATTTTTGTTTTTCATTTTTGAAACAAAAGGTTAATCCAACCTTGGTGTTCTTGCATCCGGGGATTGCCAGAAAAATATCCGTGATCCTGGCTAACAAGTTAGGCAAGAGAAATTCTTCAAGGACATTGTCCTGTGATCC
>NW_005842244.1:330235-337067 GCF_000455745.1 Alligator sinensis | reverse complement strand
TTCCCTTCTTTGTTTTAAACTTTAAAAAGCAGGGAGAGAGTCTTTTATGCCCTCATGCACCTGCTTTGAAACTAGTTTGCTGTGTCAAGCAGCTTGGCACTTGTTCTCTTTCTTCTCCCATCCCATCCTCCCAGCAGTAATGCTGAATTCTGTCAATGTACAAGTAACTTCTACTTCTGCTGGAGGGGAGGGAGGAAAGGGGGGAGAATACCCTCTTGGGTGCTGATTTTCAAAGCTCTCTATCCATTTATTTATTCTTGGCTTCCAAAAAGCCACTGAAATGACATCATTAACATATGACTTAATTTATTTATTTGACCTACGGGGCCTTGGCACTTGCAAAAACATACCTACCAGTAATTTTTGCCTGCTTTACAGAACGTACTTCACACAAAGCATAAAATTTTTATTTTCTCACTAAAATGTGCTTTTGATATTCAGCAACACTGCTGCTGCTTTTTTTCCCCCCCACAACATTAAAGTAGAAGGTATTTGCTTTCTTTCCAAAGACGCGTGGCATTGGTTTTGCAGAGGGATGGATTCAACCAAAGAAAGAAAGGGGAAAAAAGATCAACATGACTTACTCAAAAGAACAAATTAGAGGAGATTGATTTGTTCAGGGACAGTGTATTGGTCCCATGTGGCAAATCCAAAGATAATGTGTACCAGAGGGCAGAATCTTTCACAGTGGTCATACCAGCACTGTCAGACTTTCAGGTGACAGGCCAACTTTCTAAGGATACCAATAAGAAAAAACAAGTTTGCTTGAGCAAAAAACCAGAAATGAAATCCTTGAGAGAGAACAGAGCACCCTTATGATGCCCTTTTTAGCCACTTTCCAGAGGAAAATTTTCCTTTAAAATGAACTGAAGCTTTTTGGTTTGTGTCTTGCACCAGTCGGAGTTACCCCATGGCTCACAGGGAAAGCAAACAAAAGAACTGACTCATGCAACGTGTCCTAAATGTGGCAAAAACATGGCTTGACTGTTACAGAGGAAGCCTTCACTAATGTTGCCTGTGCTAAACTAAGAGACCTGTTCAGTGGTTCATGATAAATCTTCTCCCTTAGTTCCATTTTCTTCCTATTCTACTTAAGGTAATGAACTGGGAGGGAAAGAGCAGCAAACTGGAGAGCTGCATCTAGGTGCTCCAAGTGGTCAGCGTGTGCTGGGTTGCACCCCTGGAGGTGGGAGGGGGTGTTGGGTTGTGGCCAGCACCAAGTAACTGTTCACGAGTTAGAAAGTTTGTGCATTAAGCAAAGCAGTGAGAAGGGCTGGAATGGTGCATCCTGGGATACTGGAGGAATGAAAATAGAGCAGTTTATCACCCTGGAGCTGACTAACAATCAATGCTAAACCTCGCTTTAAGTGACATAACTTTAAAACATTTAGAGAGTACTTAGCATGAGTTAACACCCTTTAATGTAGGGGTGGGCAATTATTTTGGGTGTAGTGCCACTTACTGAGTTTTGGCAAGCCATCGAGGGCTGCATGACCAGCAGCCAGTGGCAGATAAATATGAATTTTCTACATTTTTTAGGGGCCCTGCGGGCCAGATAGAATGGGGCAGGCCACATCTGGCCTGCAAGCCGCATTTTGCTCACCCCTGCTTTAATGGGTGAATACTCTCATTTTAAGTGCCTTTATGATGGTGTAAAGGTAACCTGTAACACCACCCTGAGTTAGAACTTGTTCCTACATTACAGAAGTCAGTAGTCTAGGTAGATCCACCACCAAACCAGCCTCATGTGAACATACAAATAACCTATGTTTTTAAAGACAACTCACTTTCACAGAAACATAATTCCTGTGCAAAGGATGAGGAGAAAGAGAGCACTGTAACTGTAGCAGCCATCATAAATGCTTTTCAAAAAAAATTAGATATCGGATGTTTTCCTTGGGACACCTAACATTTCACTTGAAGTGGAATTTGGGAAACCGCTGTATAAAAAAGCCTCTTTAGAAATTTGGAATAAAAACATTTTCATTGGAAATTTGAGTGGAATAGCTGGAAAGAAAAATACCTTTACCCTTTCACATGAAGAGAAGTCATGTTAATGCCACTATTATCACCCCAACAGATAAAGAGTTGCAGCAGTGAACTGAAATGAGAAAGATTATCTATCACAGGACCCTGGCCCTGAAATATCCTGAGCTGCTTAACCAAATTGCTGAACCCTTTTCCATTTCACCAAGTTAGTGGGGCAGTGAGCTTTCAGTATCCAGCATGCCAGGTTCAGCCCTCCCCAGCACCAGACCCCTAAATGCTGAAAGCAGAATTTTATTTTTAATTCTGATTCAAGATGCTGCTCTTTTATCAATCATAATAGTATGATTGATAACATCAATAATATCATAATATTATGATTGATAAAAGAGCAGCTCCTTGAATCAGAATGAAAATTATATATATACATATATATATTTACATAAATACACACTACATAAATACATAAATACATACATAAACATTACATATATACATATATACATAAATGCATACATATATGTATATATGTATGCATTTATGTATATATGTATATGTATGATTTTTGTATAATTTATGTATATATGCATGTATTTATGTATATGTGTATATATAATTTTCATTCTGATTCATATATATTTAAGTATTGGGGACAGTTGTTTTAAAACAAAGCCATTTACTTTGAAAGCGCAAACCTGCAAATATATTTACTCACCTTGTTTTTGTCCTTATTTGTCATTTTAAAATAGCATCTCTGGCAACCTATGGCTATGGCAGTCGAAAGCTTTGAAAGGCTTTGCAGGAAATAAAAATGCTGTTTATTTTTTCTAGGACTGTAAATTGTGTAAGGTTAAGGATATTCTGCAGCAGAGCTACGCTCCTTATATGAACATTATCCTTTAGCAAATGTCACTGTGCTTATGTTCCGCTGTCAAAAAATCCATAATAAACATCCCTAAGTTTATAATGTCATAAGCACAGGGGAGGAACATATTACTGCAGCAATATAATGTTGACTGGAAAAAATGTTTTCTAAGGAACTGCAGAAATGCTGGCAATCTTACTATGAACGCTGCTTTTATTATTGTGCCCTTTATTTACAGGCTGCAGCTGTATACCCCACCATTCACTATGTAATCTTCCTCTAGAAATGGGAACCATATGGGTGCAGGAGTGGGTACAGTGAGCCTGAGGGTGCCTTTAGCCAGTTCACTTGAAATCTAGAGTCTGTCCTGTCCTATCACCCAGCAGCAATAGAACATTTGTTCCCTGAAGGCCCGGCATGCTGCCAGCAGCAGGTGTTAGCCTGTCCTCTGGGATGAAGGCAGCAGGCATGGGCATTGATGTGTGCCTATGACAAGATGTTGCAAATCTGCTCTCATAGCGACAGTGACAGCATCTGGGACAGTGTTGTGAGTCACCATTCTGTAACCATTAAAAACCAGTTGCTGTCCCTTTCATGATAATAAATTAAAATATCACTCCAAATTGTGCTGGTTTCATGAAGAAGGGGGGAAAAAAACCCTGTACGTGCACACACACAAACAAACAGCGTTGGACCATATGTTATCAGAGAGTGCTTGAAAAAGACTCTCTTTCAATGGGTAAGAATGTTGGTAGTTATAGGAAAGGTTTATGGCTACTTTTCGAAAGCACCCTTTTCAATTTTTTTTGTTGGAAAATTCAAGCAAGAAAAATGTTTAAGAAGGAATAAAAACATTGCAGACTGTCTGGGAATACATATCCCTTTGAGAAAAGGTAGTCCTTCTATTGTAGCAAATTTAAATATAAAAACTGATTTTCCTCCCAGGAGCCAGTGGGTTACTGATATGCTTAAGTGTTACATGTGGGCATTTGCAAGACCAGGGACTAATACCTGTCTGTTCTGGATTTGTGCATTTGGAAACAGTAATAGATGTGTTGTAGCTCTCTACCTTCGAAGTGTCTGGTTTTGCAAATAGTTGACTGCTGTAGGTTACCCCAGAAGTAGGCAGGTGCATGGATATTGTTTTCATGTTCTCTTCCCACAGAGATCATATTTTTCTCATGTAGTTTATACTGAATTTAAATATGGATAAAGGACAGATCAAGGAAAAAAAAACACACTGTAACCAACAGAATAACATAGGCTCTTCATTTCATTGGTGTCTTGTTTCATTTTGACATACTTATCTGTGTAGCCATCTAAATTCCAGACCTTCCTTCTTACCGACCTTCATTAAATATAAGGTTTAGGATTTAAAAAAATGAAATGCTGGAAATTTCTTTGGCTAGTAATGTTTGGCCAGCAAGGCTATTGCTCGCTTGCAATGATTTCGAAAGAGAAGTAGATTTTTACCCCTTGCCCCACTTACTCAAGCCTCTGTGTTTAAAAATAAACATTATAGTATAACAATCACATTAAGACAATTGGGAATTGGGGAATGAATGGGAGAAGGGAGGAAAAAGGGGTACTGAAGGAGGTACTCAGTGTAAATGGTATTGTCCTGAAAAATTCAAATGGAGTGAACACAGGACTGAAAGGGACCCCTACATCACTAAGTCAGGTCCCTGCTATCACAGAAAACCTTCTCAATAATTCATTTCACAAACTAATCAAGCCCTAGCTTAAAACATGTAGGGCTCTGATTCTGTTACTCTTGCTGGAAGGCTGTTCCAGAAACTCACTCGTCTGATGGCTAGAAACCCTCTAATTTGTAGCCTAAATATTTTCATAGCTAGATTTATACCCAACCTTGTGCCAACATTGCGTTGTAATTTAAACAACTCTTCCCACTCCCTACAGTCACCTTCCTGATACATTTAAAGAGCAATTAGATCCCTTCTCTGTCTTCATTTTGATGGGCTAAACAAAGCCACCTATTTTAGCTTCTCCTTTGGCTACTTGCTTGCTTTTCTTGCAATTCTTAAACCAAACCATGTCTTCTCCGACTGAATTAATGATTTCCCTTATGGCATTGTAGCAAAGGCTTTATTCAAGTCCAGATAAACTAGTTCCATCCCATTTCTGTGATGCAAGTAGACTGCTGCCAGTACTCAGTGTATCTTATTTAAAACTACCTCATGTATCTACACTATGCTGTAGTGTCAGCAGCATAGACCTACCCAGTGGGCGTGTTTACATGTGCATTTACACCTGCTTTAAATTTACTGTGCAGTAAGTTACTGTGCAGTAAGTGGGAACAGGCTGACGTCTACACATGCAGGTGTTAAAGCACGTTAACGCAGTGTTAGTGGGGCTAACATTAGCCCCAAGTCAGTCCACACACAGTGTTATTGTGCAGCAAGATGTCTACACATGTGTTAGTGTGCAGTAACTAATTGGGCATAAATTTGATACCTGCATGATGCAGGTATCAAATTTACGCTCAATTTGGTGTACATTACCATATTTACTGTGTAGTATGGGCGTGCATGTGTAGACGCGCGCCTGTACTGTGCAGTAATTTTGGTTACTGCTCAGTAAATGTGCACATGTAGAGACACCCAGTAAGTCATTAAACCAACCCACTCCAACAGAACATAATAGGAAATGGGAAATACTGAACCTGCAACATGGATTTTGGAATATTGCTTTGAATATACAACAGAATGACTTACACTGTCTAGTAAATAACTATTTAGCTAATAGGATGAGCCTGAACAGTAAAGCATACCAGCTATCCTACAAGACTTCCACTAAAGACACTGGTGATCAGCATCTTTTGACTTCAGGCCCTTAGGTCTTATAGCCAATCACTACATTTCCCTTTAATCTCATGCCTCATTCACTCAAGTCATGTACATATTGGATCAGATTTTCAACGTTCAGCAAGTGTAACTATATTCATACATTTGCAGAAAGCTAATTTTGAAAACAACCCATTCTATTTAACTGAAAAAAATCCCCTCCCAATGTGAAAAATAGTAATACCCAGAGCCGATTGGCAAGTAGAAAGTTGAATAGTTTCCTGAGAAATTTAACAAACAAAAAACCACAAACTATGCCTGTTTGATGTATTGGCAGTGGGTCTGCTGGATTTTTTGAAAATGCCTCTGCTGTAAATCAGCAGCATGAGGAATTAAATGAAAACAAAAACATATTATGTAAAGAACAATCTGTACTCTAAACTGTTACTGCGGTTGCCACCAGACCATGTACTGCTTTCAAGCTTTTCTTGAATATACTGTGATATCCTACAGGCACTGGAGTGAGCGGAGTTGGGTTGGAATAGTACTTATTAGTGTGAGATTTCTAGTTACCTTGTTCCTCTAATGCACAGTGTTGCTCTTCTGGGCTGGTGTACCACTTTCTGCACAATCTGACATAACACTGTGAAGTTACAATGCTTTTGAAAGAGGATAGCCCCAGATCAATAGGCCAAAGAGCTTGTCCACATAGGGATACTGAGATAACTTGGATTTGAATTAACTAAAGTTTTTAATATAAAGTGGAATAGTTGAACTTCATAAAATTGTGCTGGCATATATATTCAAAGTTAAATTGGCCTTAATGTGTTTTATTTTAATGTGCTTTCAAAGTAAATTCAACTGAACTAAGGCCATGGATTTAATGTGGTTTAGCTAGTCCAATTTAAAAGTTAGTTCAGATTTCCCTATCTCCCTGTAGACAAGCCCTAACTCTCAATATTATGGTGGAGGGGGCAGTGGGTGTCTGCCTTGGAGCCAAACTCATCAACTAAAGCCTAGCCTACAACTAAAATTGAATTTTATGACAGTATAACCACATTCAGGCTCCAGGAGTGACTGTGATGCCCCTCAGTGGCCACACAACCCTTACCTGGCTCCAGTTCTAGGGTGCCCTCCCCTTACCACTCCCCTGCCACACCTTGATATAATAGTGTGA
>NW_005842244.1:320995-330076 GCF_000455745.1 Alligator sinensis | reverse complement strand
CCTGCTGACACACTCTCTTCCTGGGCTATGGGCTCCTAGCCCCAGTCCTTGCCCCTCTTGGGCTACAGGCTCCTTGGCCCCCTCGGCCTCTAGCTATGACCCCTGGCCTTTGCCCCTCTCTCTGGGCCCTGGCCCCATTCCTAGGCCAGTCAAAACTCCTGGGTTCCCCTGGCACTGCCGGTCTCTGGCTGTGGCACTGCTCAAACTTCATCCCATCTCTAGGCCCTGGCTCCGCTCCTGGGGCAACCAGACCTCTGGGCTCCCTGGCCCTACTGACACTCGCCCCTCCTAGGATACAGACCTATGGGTTCCCTGACCCCCCCCCCCCTTCGGGGACACTTGAGACCCTCTTACTTCCCTTTAATCCCTTCCACAAAGCACCAGAGTTGCTTACCCCCAGCTCAGACATTAACCCAGGAGCCCTGCTGCCCAGGAGTTCCTCTCTCTGTGACTCTCAGCACTTGACTCTGGACCTGCTCAGGCCCTGGGCTTATATGTTTCAAGCCCAGCCCACTTTTAGACAGGTGACTCTCTAATTGTCCTGTGCCACTACTCGGCAGCTCTCTAATTGGCTTCTTCTTAAGCAGCCTCTTCTCTTACAGTGACAGGTGCACTAAGCAGCCAGTCACATGTAGTCATTACATTTTAACTTCACATCGTATTTTTTAATAACTCTTATTCTAGAAGAAGAGTCCACACATGGAGCTATGCAGGGATAGTGATTCTAGAATAGCTTCTAGTGGAAATATGCCTTTACCCTTCAAAAGACATCATGGAGGAAGGACATTAACCCCTCATGTTGAAAGAAGTCTTGTGTTGCCCAAGAATGACCCCTGCTGGATGAGGGGAAGCAGCACTGGTTACAAAGTAACATCAGTGTGGAGTAGCAGGCCTTGGCTTTTGGCAGGAAAAAGAAAAGGAAAACCACAACAAGATATGGAGATGAGAAGGAGAAATACAAACAAGCTTCAGACTCTAAGGGCAGTTAAAACTCAGTACTGAAAGCAAAACTTGACCAAAGTTAGAAAACAAGTTAAATTTGCTTGACAAATTCTCCCACAGAAAACTATCCATGGTTAGTTGTCCAAAAACTGTGTGTAGTAACCATCCACTTGAACTACCCTGTCAGTGTTTTAAAACCAACGGTTCTTACTCTTTTCCCTCCCATGCCCTCAGATTATAACACACATACACACACACACACACACACACACACACACACACACACACACACAAAAGCCAGGGCTTCTGAATATTATAGAACAGTGGTTCTCAACCGTTTTTATACCAAGACCCATTTGTAAACATCGATGGGCAATCCTGGCCCAGTGCCCCTTACTCACAACCTGTCCCAGGGCCCCAGCCCCACCAGTGTGTGGGACATGGGGAACCCCAAGCAGCCTCTTGCAGGCTGCAACTCTGCCAGCCTTCAAAGGAAAACCCACGGTTTCCTATGGTTTTCTCCTTTAAAGGACAATCCATTTTTAAAGTATGTTCATAGCCCTTTCATGTATTCTTGCGACCCACTTTTGGATCTGACCCATGTGTTGATAAACACTGTTATAGAGAATATGAGGGTTGCTTGTGACCCTCCTAACTGGAAACCCATGCAAAGCCAGATCCCTGGACAGCAGCAATGCAGTCTTATTTTAATTCAGCTATATATCTTTTTAGCTGACAAGATTCAAGCAGGACAGAGAAACTGGAGCTCTGACTGTCCATAGACATACACCACTCATTTATCACAGTCAGAGGAAGATAGGGAGATAGCAGGCTGGAGAAAGTTCTAGATTAGGGGTGGGCAATTATTTGGGCCAAGGGGCCACATAGGCAGTTTTGATGAGTTGTTGTGGGCCAGGTCAGCACCGCCCCCCCACTGCAACAACTCACCAAAACTCCCTATGTGGGATGGGGCCATGGGAAGGTGGTGAGCTGTGTTTGAGAGTCAGATGGGTGGACGAGGCTGGGATCACTGGGTGGGGTCACAGGGCAGCCCCTGCCCTGTGGGAGGGTGTAAGGGGGCATGTGTGCATGTGTGTGCATGTGGGGGGGGAAAGGGGGCTGCCTGGTGCTAGGTCCTGGGAGCCAGCCGGGGTGAAGGGAGGGAGGAAGGGGCACATGCAGCAGACCTTGCCTGAGTGGTGCAGTCTGCGGCTGCCCCTGTGGCACTCTGCATGGGGCAGAGCCCTGCCTGGGTTAGCTTGCACCATGCTCCAGCTTGTACCCACCAGCCTGGCCCCAGCCAGTGCGTATTGCTTACTGGCAGGGCTGCTCTCAGTGTGGCTCGGTGCTGCTCAGCTCCCCTCTGCTCAGTGCAGCAGCTGAGTGGGTGGAAGGCAGCTAGGTGCTGGAGCTACAGCCCTGCATGCTGGGGCAGGAGCCACCTGGTTGAAGCTTCCTCCCAGCCCGGAGCAGAACAAGAGGAGTAGGAGGAGTTGCCCTTGAGGGAGCCAAACTGTAGCCATACTAGGAGCAGTGAGCTATGTGTGCTAGCTGGGGCTGGGCTAGCAGGTGCGGGCTGGAGCACCATGCAGGCTGCCCTGGGTGGTGCTTGGCCTCATGTGTGGTACCGTGGGGGCAGCCATGGGTTAGCTCCAATCAGTTGGCAGGTGCCCCCTAACAAGCCGGATCCAATCAGAGTTGGTGGGATGGATGTGGACCGCAGACCATACTTCACCCACCCCTGTTCTAGATAGAGGTCTTATAGTGAAGTGGAGAGGAGAAAAGCTTTATGAATAATATAGTCTCCTATATTGTAATAAAGCTTATTGTTCAATTATATTAAATTGTGACTTTTTCTGCAATTCTTCATCACCATCAAATGAGAACATCTTTCTACATTGATATTTTTGCCTTTAGGATAGATTTTATTTTCCCTGACCTGCTAAGAGACAGGAAAAATATTGAGTTATAGGTAATTGAGGCAAAATTTATTGTATTTACTCTAAACTGGTTTCCCTGAGTTTTTCCTTACTGTTCACTGAATAAGGGCATTATGCTCATTGTACTCATAAATCATTTTTTTTTACTAAACAGACCCTTTAAAATAAAGCAACATGGAAGTTTGCATATTTTGGCTGATATGGCTGTACTGGATCCTGAAGTTTTTATATGTATGCCTGCTAGTAGGTTGTTTTTTTTTTTCTTAAGGGTTTGATTCTGCAAGGTGTTGAGCACTCTGGCCCCAATCCAACAAACCACTTCAGAGCAATCTCACTGACTGTATTTGAAAAAAAACCTTCATTTTTGGGGTGCTACTCATAGCAATAGAATTAAGCACATGCTTCATATGAATCCCTCTTGTATAACACATTTCATTCATAGACTTCAAAGATTCAGGGTTTCAAAGATGTTCAAACACCTACTTTGCAATAACTTCATTGGGGGGTTGGGCATCTAAATGCTTTTAACACCTGGGCCCTTGTGCTGGAAGGAATTAAGTATCTGTATGCCTCTGTTTAAAGATGGGGAAGTGAAGCCCAAGAGAGCTTAACCGACTCCATCAAGGTCAGTGCTTTGCTGGCTTGAGGGTAAAGTACTGAATGCCTTACCGGCTTGAGCCCTGAAGCCGTGGACAACACATTTTATACTGTATGCCCTTTAATATATCTTAAAGGGTGCACAGATTCCAGTATGTTGGAATCTGGCCTGATTGCATTACAGCAGCTCATGATGTGGCCATCTAGAAACCAGGTATGAGGATTCTGCTCTTGGGCTTCTTCCCTTGTCTGGCATGCAGGAAGGACTGCCATAGAGCTGGTATATTTAACAGAGCTTTGTGACATGGTGTTCCTCACAGTCCTGTATGGTGCTAAGGCCTACAATCCCGTTTACAAAAAGGCTCCATTGCACTTCTGACCCTGAGAGTAAACTACAAGATGGATGCAAGTCATACTGTAGAAAGAGATTTAATTATAAATTATTTGGAGGTCCTTTTAGGGGTAGATCTGCATCGGTGGGGGGTGGTGCAACGGTGCATTTGTGCCCCACTTTGATTCCTGCTCCATTCTAATGTTAAAAGCAACTGCCTGGGAGAGGCAGTGTCATTTCTATTCAGGCAGTGCTGAGAGTTAATTGACTTCCTGGCTCATTATCAACTCCCTGACCCCTGCTAAGCTCTCTCCACTCCACAGGTGTTAATGCCCCTCTCCTCTCCTTTTTAACGGTCTTGATGTTCCACTATTCAAATTATTCTTTCTTCTGAAATTGTGCTGTTAGTCATTCTTGGTAATGACTGTTTTTCACTCACCTGCTGACTGTTTTTAGCCTTACCTCAGGTGTGGTAATATTAACTCAGATGTTAATACTGACTGACAGTAAAGTACTGGAGGCACTGTCAAGGCACTTAAGGAGGCTAGATTTTGTTTTATGAATCTGAATAAGAGATGCACATTTAATTATAATGCCTACATGACCAATGACACTTTATCTTTGGGGACTATTTTAACTATTTTTGCCTAGTTTGTCCTGTTTTTTAAAACTTTATATATAATCTAGCAAATTAGCGCACATTCCAGCAGTTATATCAGTTTTTGCTTTGATCTTAAACTGAATAATATAGTGCTAGTTCCACAGGGGCATTAGTAAAGCATCTAGCTTCTCTTTAACCAGAGAAAAAAGTGTGTTGTGATATATGCAATGATGTTCCATATCCCTTCTCAAAATCCTAGATATACCCCTAGGCCTTGTAAATGTTCCCATACTAGGCTAGTCCCCTCTTAGCTGCATGGATAGCTAAGACATAGCACAGCCTGTTTTACAGGTTTTAATTGGCATTTCTTTTTAACTCCTGCCTACATCAAAATCTTGCTGGTGAAGGTGGAAGGTATTCCAATCTTTGTGCAAACGTAGGTACCTTTTCTTTAAATAGTATGCCTTTTGTACACCTAGTACAATAGGTGAAAAATCAGCCTAGTAGCCCCATCAATGGGCTGTAGTAGTTTACACAACCTGAGAATCTGGTCCTTATCAGCAGCTTGTTAAGCAAGCAGGACTTTCTGGGTCCAACTGACGTACATGTCTGACAGAGCCTGGGATACACAGAATACTACAAGACACTATAGAGCAACTGCATTTTGAATATACTCACTGCTTTACTTCAGAAAAGTAAGAAACTTATTTTACTTAGAAAAATACTTTAGAAAAATAAAGTCTTCCTGCAAGGCTGCTGATCCTGGACTATTTGCTTCTGTCCAATTTTCTTTAGGGGGCTTTCCTATCACACAGGCTGTGCATTGTATTTTTTGTTAACTGGTCTCTGCTGACCAGATTGGTGGATGCACCTGATCTGTGAATCGCAATGCTCTGTCCTGCATATCCACTATGCTCTGGACTTATGGCTGAACTCGCATGACTTTAATTTCTAAACGTCTTCCTCTCTGTATAACATCTGCAAATGACTTATCTATGCTTCTTGGCACATCTGATGCTTTTTTTATGCCCCTATAATCCTACCCCCAAGGGATGCAGCTAGCTCCACATGATGATTGCTTGGCCACCTTTCACCAAATAAAATCTCACTTTCTGTGAGTGTCCACATTGTGGGTCAAAGCTGCCAGCTGCACGGCTCTTCTAAATCTCCAGCTCCCCGCTCCACTCCAAACACCCACACACACTCTCAATGTTGCCACTACCATACTATTTACAGCATAAAATGCTCTGGTTCCTTCAGTGTAGTATGCCTAGCTGTGATTTTCTGGCAGTTTCACTCTCTATTTAGACTGCATGCCACATTGGGGTTGAAATTTAGCAACTGAAGGGGGGCTGGGGGGCGCTGTGAATAGCAAACATCTGTCTTTTTCATTTTCTGCTGAGCGAAAAGCCAAGTAAAGAGTTTACTCATGTTTGGCTCATTCTGAACAACGAGAGCCCATGTAATCTTATATGGCTTGTCGAACAAACAGAGCCCTCCCTGCTCACCAAGGGTTTTAGAGATGTTGTTGAAAAACAAATCTTCCATGTCCTAGTATGGCAGTCAACCCAAGTACTCCAGCCCAGCCAAGCACAGCCTTTTGATCAGATTAGCGACTGCACCACTGACAGTCCTATGATATGTATCAAAAACATCTATCAAAAGATTAAGATTATTTTTCTTTCCAATTTCTCATGTGTTAGTGACTAGTGAATACCGGGTCTGTTTGGTTCATAACTGCAATAGCAAACAAGAAATCCCTCTTTAAAACTTAGGAAACCAGATGTTTTTAAAGGTAGAAGGCACTAGTCATCATGTAGAAGACCCTATTCTGTTCTTTGGGCAGGTGTCCAGTTCTTTAAAGAAATTGGGCAGCTCACCTGTGTCTAGTTACCTGGCTCTAGATGATGAATTTGGGTTTGAGCCAGCAGTTGGGTTCAGTGATAGGACTCATGTGAGAGCAGCCTGGAGAAAGGCTTCCTAGAAGGGGAAGACTACTTGATTAGTGGTTTAGGGTTAGATGTTTCAAGCAGATGGGGGTGGAGGAAATGCCTGGAAGGAAGCCTTTTATTTTGGCTACTGAAATGTGAGACTGTTTTAGTGAGCCAGGTCTGTAGATGCAGTGTTGCTAGTCTCACTTAACAGCCTGAATTTGTTTAGTGGGAAGACCAAGATGGAAAACAAAGGCAGTGATGGGTTCTGAGGATGAACTGGGAAGTCCCTGGCACAGAAAGGTTTCTGGATCAGGACATTCACCTACAGTGAGACTCATTTCACCTTGTTCTTTACTACAAGAGTCCTTCCTCCCATGCCTGAAAATAATTTCAGAATCACTCAGAGCAACTAGCTGGAAAACCAGCTGAGACAGGTCCATCCAGGAAATCACAGGCAAAAAGACTGGAGCAAAAAAAATCTCTATAGATCACAGGCCACTCTTAGGTCAGGCCTGGATGAAGGAATACCGTATGTAGTGAAAGTAGATAGCACAAACAGAGTTAGTCTGAGAGACCAGAAACCAGACAACAGTAGCAAACCTGCCAAACTGCTCACATTTCCTGTGGATTACAGAGGTTTCTGACTTTGCTCAAGGTTTATGGAAAAATCACATTCAAGGAACTGCTCTTCCTCACTTCCTGGGGTCAGTGCTAGTCCTGATTGATGGCTAAAAAGAAAATGATCTGGAGGTCCTTTCCCTGGACATCTGCCACTTTCTATTGACTGGGGCAGAGCAGTGATCCTCGTGTTCATGATACCTCCAAGATAGGAGCTCTTTGGAGGAATTCATCAGTGGAAGGGGGGAGTGAGATGTGGAAGATACGAAGAGTGGCAAAGCATACCAGTTTGGGTGACTCATTGGGTGAGCTGGGGATCAGGAGGGGTTCATAGAGAAGCCAACTGCATGGTGAATAGGGACATTAAGGATGTCTTGCCCAGGGAAAGGGGAACAGCTAAAACCAGTGAGACAAGGGGCACAGTTCAGTTGCAGGAAAAGGACTTCTATACTTCAGAAACCCGCCATCTGCCTGCAGAACAGAGAGCGCAGGTCTACCCTGCCCCATTCCTGGTGTATCCTGGGGATTGCCTGGACAGAAGTAACTGCTGAGCTGCTTCTGAGGTTAATGTGGACATTGTGGACATGGCGTGGGTGTGTGAAATGAGTGGATGCCTCAGTGTAAAGAGGATGGTGCATGGAGGGAAGGGACAAATTCTGTCTGGGGAAGCGTATCGGTAGTGACAACATGGAGGAAACAAACAAGGATGTAGAACAGGGGTGGGCAAAATGTGACCTGGGGGCTGGATGCGGCACACCAGGCCATTCTATCTGGCCTGCGAGGCCCCTAAAAAATGTAGAAAATAAATATTTATCTGCCCCTGGCTGCCTGTCATGCGGCCCTTGATGGCTTGCCAAAACTCAGTAAGTGGCCCTCCACCCAAAATAATTGCCTGTCCCCGATGTAGAACGAAAGAAACAGATGAGCTGGGGCCCAATGAACTGCACCACATATGTATTTATGACAATTTATGCAAATAGGAAGCTAATTTCAGTCATGCTATGGGTTTTGTTTGAATCCATATCAAGAAACATTTATATGATCCTTCAACTAAGATCTCTTTATTTTACAATAGTTGGAGAGGAAACAGGCAGACAATAGGCAGTGAAAGAAAGAGCCTGTCTGGGGTACATTAGAATGGAGAGTAACAGGGACATGTAGGAGCAGGAGATGCGAGTATATTGATCTTCACCCTGAGGAGTTCCCAGTGAGCCAAGGGTTAAAATATTACTTTTAGAGTTTCCCAAAAGAAATACTACATGTGCTATTTCTGTTTCTTATGTAACAATCTGTTACTTCATCCCATTCTGGTTTATAAGGAGTATAGTTGATTTTACTATCCTATTAGGGCATTATGTTTAGATCACTCCCAATTGCTTTGATACACAATCAAAAATGAAAGCATTTGCTGAAATGAAGAGTGGTTGACACATATTTACATTCGCATGCCTGCCATGAACGTGTAAGATCTTTCAACCATGTGTTTTTTTTTTCTCCTTTCCACAACACTTAACATAATTCATTAAGAAAAGAGTTCCAAATGCAGGGAATATAGTTAAACTATTGATCCCCTTTTCCATTATGTTATTATCACAGGTGAAAAATTCCCTTTTGATGAAACTGTTGATTAAAACTACAAAATCCATTATATCCAATTTTTGTTTCATTGCTGAATGAAGCATGCTGACATAAAATGAAGCGATGCCACATTGACCTTTAGTAGAAATATATGTCACGTGACTCAGCGCCTATAGGGTCATTAATTTCAATTGCATCTTGTTTGCTGGACAAGAGTTTTCAGTAACAGCAACTGTGTCTAATTCCTGCGCCTCCCAACGTGTGCACTGCTGGGGTTGGTGCACTGGGGTGGAGGGTGCAATAAAGTCCTGCTTATATTTCCCCAGCACTCCCAGAACAGTGCAGTGCCCCCATGCTCTGAGCCACAGTACCCAGGTGGTGCCTCCCTTGGAGGCCTAGGGTTAAGTACAATGAGGAGCCAACCAGAGATCCTAGCCAGCAGAAGCAGGTGCAGAAAGAGCCAGAGCAAAGACCCCTGGTCTGTCAGAAAATGTCCTGCAGTCCTAGCTACTCTTCCTACGCCCTGTGCCAATTGGCAAT
>NW_005842244.1:305938-320964 GCF_000455745.1 Alligator sinensis | reverse complement strand
CTTTCCCTCAGAGTTGGCTTCGCTCCCTGTCTGCTGCCCCCCTACTCTCTTTGCCCTCGCCAGTCTTTGCCTCCCTTCTATTCTTGTTTTTTTTCCCCCTTCCATTTAATTTATTCTCTTCAAGCACTCTCCCCTGCCACACACATGCGTTTACAACCTTGCCACGCTGCTTGCTCCGTGTGTGCTATCCCCTTCCCCTGCCTTATCTCTATTGTGTCTACTTAGATCAGGGCTGTCCAACTGGCAGTCCTAGGACCACATGCAGCTGGCAAGGGATTTGTGGCCCCTGGGCTCCCATCTGGCCACCACTCCCCACACTGCTCTGGCTGCAGCAGTATTTGGGGTCTTTATATTCCTCCTCCCTCCTCCAGCTTCTACTTCCTCCCCCTACACCAAGGGTGGTGTGTATGATGCTGCACAGGGCTCCTGCATGGCATGGTACAACAGAGGAGCCTGTAGCTAGCAAGGTAAAGGGTAAGGCTGGGGTGCCCACATGGTGGGCAGTATAGGAAACCCCTGGCTTTGGCTGTTGTGGCTATCCTGCAGCCCCCAACCGCTTAGAAGTGGACAGCCCTGATTATAGCACCCTTGCACTGGGGTGGAGGGGTGAAATGAAGTCCTGCTTATATTTTCCCAGCACTCCCAGACCAGTGCAGTGCCCCCAGGGATTGTCTGCTACTGTGTTAGTAGCTGCTGTGCACTATCTTTACAAACCTGGATAATAATAACCGGCCTTGTCAATGGTATCAATGGGAGTCAGGTGTGTAGGCAGATGTTTGTAAGCATTTAGGTGTGTATCTGCAGCTTTAGACGCTTATTTACTTATAAATACTTTGCCTCTGCCTCAGTTTCCCCTCAACAACATGTGGAGTTATTCAGGAATAGTTACAGCACTTTAAATTCACACCCAACTTTAATTTAAGTATAAACAGACCCTAAACCAGGAGGAAGGAACTTTGCATTGGGCAGTCATGGAGTAAACGACAGTCAGGTAACTTTCTTTCCAGTTTCCTTTGTCAGAGACTGGCCCGTGCCCAAACCACTCCCGAACAATAAATCCCGAATGCTCTCCAGACCTGTAGGTAAGAGTTGCCTTACCTCTGCTCAGCCTGGAAACACACATAACATCTCGGTTCCCCCTTGCTTCTTTGGTGACTGAGCAAATCCTTACCTCCTGGGAGTTCAAAGGAAAATCCTCAGCATTGTTCTTTGGCTCAGGGGTGGCTGGGCTGTAGCACAAAGCTTGGCGCCATCCTTCAGTCCTTTGCTGAATCGTGGCCCCTCCATGATGGGCGTTTTCCAGCACCGTTCTCAGAGGTAACCAAAGACATGCCCAGCTTTCCAGCTCCTCTTGCCCCAGTGCTGCAACCTCGTATCACAGGTTTCATGTCATTCATGTGCTGTGCGCTGGGCAACAGCGTGGGAAGACTCCCTAGCCTGGATACAGAAGCATGCCAGCACAGCTAACCTACACTCAAGACTGGCTTCCCAGCACTGCCTCTGCACCCTTCCTTCCCGCAAGCTGAACCCCTCATGCTTGGTTCCTACATTTTTCCCTTTTAAGCAAGGTCACTGCTTTGTCTTTTGTGCCAACATTTGCTGATCTGCCAGAGCCAGAAGATGTTAGTACTGAGCCTGCCTCAGGGATGTGGCCTTTATTGCTGTTTCACTTTCTCAACTTAATAGTTGGTCAAGTATGCTGGTCCAAGACCCAGCTTGTGTGATCACTGCTGATGGGTCATTGCTTCCTCCAGCTTCTGCCTTCCCTGACTGGTAGGGATCCCTCACTGGCTTCTCCTTAGCTGTTTCCCCTACATTTTTCTGACACTCCTTCTTCACCAGCTGAGAGCTGAAGTTCCAAGTCCTCCTGGTCCTGACTTTGGCTCCTGTCCTGCCTTTCTGTGTGTGCTGGCTCTCAGCTGCCTCTCCACAATTTGTCTTTGGTTTCATCTCTGCCATGCTCCCGAGCCTGTAGCTGCCGTAGATAGCTGCAGGCCCTTCCTGCCCATGTTGTAGCAGGATGCCTGATTAGCTTGCCGCCTTCTTAACTGCTCTGGACTGTCTGCTGTTCCTCCCCTGGGCTGCACTGAGTACCCCCGAGGGTTTGTGGAGTGAGGCCTCTTCACCCCAACAGCCTCGAAGTATGTTGTGGTCAGCTCTGATAGGTAGGGATCTCCTACTGGCTGTTTTGCCATTGCCATTAGTTCCTGGGCTGCCTTGGCTGATGACTGTATTCCTGTTGCTGTGCAGGTAATGAGCAGAAGTCATCATCCGGGGCTCAGATTCCCATTTTGCATGGAATTGTTGGAGGTTTTCTGCAGCACGCCACAGCAGCTTCTTGTCTGAGCCTAGCACGTGTTAGGTAGGCCAGACCTGACAGAACATGTTTTTGGTTGCCTACCCATAGTACCTGGCTGAATGTTATCCAGAGCACCTACTACCCAGAAACTGTGTTGGAGGCTGTCCCTCAACTAACCCATCTGTCAATGACTACCCGGTGGTTCAGCCTGGGGAATTAAAGGTGGCTGGGTGTGATGTCACCCCCTTGGCAAGTGTTGGTAAAGAAATTTGTGTGTCTTCACACCAGTAGCCCAATGGGCTGTTGGGCTCAGATGGATGCACACACAGACTTTTCCCAGCAATGCTATCTTGTGGCAATAAATTCCATGGACCAAGTGAATAAGTTGTGCAAACACATATTGCCTTCTTTCCATTTTAAATTTTTCTGCTTCTCATTTTGTTTCTTTCCCTGTTTTTGCATTTGGAGGGAGGGTGAATAGAAGTGTCCAAACTACCCTCTCCAAATTAAATAAATATTCAGAGGATTAGATGACTGTGTAAACAAAGCATGCGTTATGCCTATAAATAAAATATCTTGGGCATATCTTTATAGTAATATCTCTTTGGAGTCAGCAATACAGCCATGTTTTTTTCTCTAAAGATGCTGCAACTCTTTTTCTGGATAATATAAATAATGTAAATAATTCATGTATTTAGTAATGATAAATATTCATATTTCATTTAAACCAGACAGTGGTCCTCTAGATTAAATTAAACTGCTTTGGATTCAACAGCTGGCAATCTTTTCATGCCAAATAAGGGATTTTAGTAATACTTTATTTAGAGTATATAAGGACAGAATTGGGGAGGGAGACATTTATTCTTTTACCCAACCATTAAATACATCTGTTTATTGCTTTACTTTTTTTAGGGACTGCTACAAGCAAATACCATTCTTATTTCTGGAACAGACTGAAGAAGAGCTGAAAGTAAGAATACATTTTAAATACTTCATAGACATAGATTATTGTGTCAGCATTGCTTATTGCTTTTGGATTTTTGTTCCAAGTCAGCTGTAGTCCTCCTCACTTGTGCAAATTTTGTAGTTCCTCGGGTATTTAAAATAGCTTTCCAGTGAGAAAAGTGCTACGGCTTGAAACAAAAATAATAAAGTACTCTTTTCTTATATTAGACTCCAGGCTGTGTTTTCATTAGCTCAAGATATACATCAATGAGAAACAGGAATTGTATAAAGATGGAGCAGATGAGAATTTTTCCAGTGAGACCGTTAAAATCCCTAAAACTGCCTTACTGGAAAAGCTCTCCTTAGGGATTATCCTTTGAGAATTTGGAGGAATGACAGCTTCCTTCTGAGCAATTCCAATATATTGTACATTAAGGAATAAGGGAGTTTCCATGTTTTGGTCATTGTCCTCCCAAGCTTGCAAAACACACTGCAGGACAGCAGAGCAACGGCCTGCTGGTTGTCATGCATGTTTTGCTGGGGAAACTGGAACATACATGCTCATGAATCTGTCCTAGGCAGTCTTGACAACCCAGGAAAATTTGGGGTGTAAAAGCAAACCAATTTCCTGAAAAGACTGGGTGGAAGCATTAGGCCTTTGAAATTCTCAGGCAATGAGGATTCAGAACAGATGGAGAGCGCTGGAAATGGTTGCTTAAGTCTTCACTAGGAAAACCCATGCTAAACATAGTCTTATATTAAAATCCAACATGGCAGTTGCATTATTCTCCAGTCTAAATACATCATAAGCTCTCATCACCCTGGGTTTATCTTAACTAGATTGCTTAAGCTGGGCCTTAATAAAGGGAAATTAACGTGGATTAAAATAAACCTTGTTTTCCTAATGAAGAAACGAGCAGAAAAGAGTATTGAAATGGACAAGCTAATCATCTCAGCCTGAAAAGGAGTGAAGAGGTTTTGTGGGAAATGAGACAGAAGGAGAAATCAGTTTACTTTGTAAAGATGAGAGAGATGGGAAGGGTGACCTGGAGGCCACTCCTGCTTGAGAAACCTACCAGTGCAGGTAGATCCTGATTCAAAGCCCATTGATGTCAATGGGAGTCTTTCTGTGGATGTTGCTCTGGGCCTTAAAGCGTAATTTGGGGACTGATATAAATCACTGAACTGAACCCAAAATAAGTGGGTCTCACAAATCCTGATTTTACCGATCTTACTTTTTTCTTTCACTCGCTTCTGTCTTTTCTGGCTGCTGGTTTATTTTTCTCCTATGTTGAGCAGGGATATTGAGCAATTATTAACTAGACTGTAGGAGTACTGAGATTTAAGGACCAAAGCCCCTTGTATATGTTACATTTACACCATGATTTAAACATTAATCAAAGCATACATGGGAAGGAAGCATAAAACGTAGTTGCAGAACATTTTTAAGGTGAATCTACATGAAGCCTTAAATTTTGGACAGCTAGGGCCGACAATCACTTGACTGTCAATTCAGTGCTGGGATCACAATGCAATTTAAAGTCCCCATCGAGGGAAGACCTTCAGCTACACCTGCTGGGAGCCTCTGATCCCCTTTGGACAGCAGCTCAGCCAGAACTGTGGGTTGCAGGGTTTTGACACTATAATGATCGTCAGCCCCAGGCTTCAAACCTAAGGATGTCCATGCCAGACCTGAGAATCAGCTAATTACCTGCCCTGACACCCCTGGGTGAACTGGATCTGGGATTGTCCAGCGTTGGGGCTGACAATCAGCTGATTTTCTGCCCTCATCCCTGAACAGCCTTCAGTCTCAAACTGGACCGGGGCTGTCTGGACTAGAGCTGACAATCAGCTGATTGTTGGCCCCACGTATGGGTCTACAGCACTTGGATTTGAACTTTCTGGTGAAGGGGGAGCCCGGGATTATGATTCTGGCCTCCCCCTGCACTAACGAATGGCACCATGAGGATCTGATCCCCCATCCCAATACCACACCTCCTGTCATGCATTTGTGGTAGGATTGTTGGGACTGGGGATTAGATCCCGTTGTGTCATTAAATGAACATGAACTAGGGTCTCAAGATGTCCGGTGGAAATGTTCCTCTTGTAGATGCTTACCATATAAAACATTTGCAGGTGGACTATCTGGAATCACAGCCACGACTCTGCCTTGTGTTCTTTCCTTGTTTGTTGTTTTCTCCATCTGCTCATTTATTTGCCTGGTTCTATTTCTTTTCCTCTCAATCTCCATTTCCCCCTGCTCATTTGTATAAGCAGAAATATCCTTCCCTCTGGCAACTGTGTAATATGCTTTCTCTTTTATGTATATATTTGGCTTGCAAATAGGTAGCTTAAAAATCAGGGGGGAGACAGAGAAATCATAGTCAATTTCCAGGAGCTTCTCCATGTATCCAGACTACATTTATGCAGATTTTGTTCACGTTTTCCAAAAAAAAAAAAAAAAAAAAAGTATTTAGCTATGACCTGTCACGATCGAAACATGCACTAATGAAGGTTTATTCACCACAGGTTACAGGGGTGATTAGACGGGAGGCAGAAAGATACAATGCATAATAACTCCAGGTGCAGTTACCACATTATTTGTGCCCGGCAGGGAGGGTGAATGGCTGAGCTTGTCAAAAAAAAATGAAGTTAGGTTGCAAAATGTACCACGATTGCTTTGTCACCATGTAAGGATTTGTATGCTGTGCCAGTGGCACAGTGCAGTATAGTTATAATTAACATTTGCCAAGAAAAATGTGTAAAGTTAAACTCTAACCTACTCAAACTTTCTGCATTATGAATCAATTTGCCTGGTGTTTGCTGTATAACTGGTGTCAATCTGGAGTAATTTCACTGAAGATGGAGACGTTACACAATATACAGGTATCAGACCTGTGTATGAGAGAAGAGAATCGTGTCTCTTTTCATTATTTTAACTTGTGCTTCTCATCTGGAGAAATACCTGATCGATAGCACTGTGGAGTTAGATGCAATCCGGGGCACAGGACCGGGAGTCAGGAGACCTGGAGTGAAATCTGTCTCTATTGAAGTCAGTGAGGCCAAGATATCACCTATAGTGTCTGCCAGTGGCTTTCCTTTCTCTGTCGTATGACCTTTGGCAAACTATTTTAACCTTCAGTGTCTTGTTGCCTGTCCGTTTTGTTTTTTAGGGCAGGTACTGTCTCTCACTGCGTGTTTGCACTGTGTCTATCACAATGGGACTACAAACACAGTTGGAGCTACTAGGCGCAACTGTTAATACAAATAATGAATAGTAATAATAGTGCATGTGGGGAGAGTGTGTGTGTGTGTAAAAAAAAAAAAAAAGACGGAGAGGAAAAATATTTCCTGTATTCTTGTCTGCTTTTTTTGTTGTTGTTGTTGCTCTATTTCCTATTCACAGAAAGCATACAATACTGATTAATGAAAAATTTCTGGCTCCAGTTCAGTATCTGGCTTCAGTACATTTGCTATTTGATATCTGAGATATGTACAACATGTTCACAGTGAATTCTCCAACTGAAAACAGTAGAGTTCAAACCAAGTCAATTAATTCACAGAGTGAATGGATTCAAGCCCAGAATCTCGTGCCTTGTGGAGGCCTCTTTGAGTCTCCTGCCAAAAGATATCTGTTTATAAATGCAGTAAACGTAACTATTTGATACTTATAGCTCTTACAGCCTTATGTGATTTTTTCCTTGTTATGGCTGATCTCTGATAATTGAGTTACATTTTGCAGACATTTCAAGCATTCTCTCTCTCTCTCTCTCTCTGTGATTTTCCCCGCACTCACACTATAATTCAGCTAGTGCTTTACACTGTTTCCCATCTCCTTTCTCTTTGTTGCCTTGGATATTATGCTGAAGTGAGGCATACCAAAGCTGTATCCAAAATCCATACTTCTATCCAGACTCCTTCTTAACCTGCTTTGTTGCCCTTGTATGTGAGAGAGTCCCACTTATCTGGGGAAGAAGAAAACTAAGGAGCTGAGACTTGTTAAAAGCTACTATAGCGCTTAATATTGAAAATCTAAGAATATTATTAATAACAGATATTAGCTACATGGTGGCCGCGTCTACGTGAGATGCTAACCACGCAGTAGCTTCTTACTACTGCGCAGTAGCATCATGTGGCACGAAGTGGGATGCAACGCTACCGCGCAGTAGTGACAAGCTACTGTGCAGTCAGTGTCACCAAAAAGCCGTTCGGCAATGCTGCTCTGCAGTAACCCGTTACTGTGCAGTCATTTAGTACTTGTGTATTTGTGCAAGTACTAAATGACTGCACAGTAACAACTGTGCAGTCAGTGTCTCATGCAAACATGGCTGATATGTCTAATCCCAAAATTTAAACACCTGATGTACAGTTCAGTAGGCACTTCTGAAATGCAGCATCTCTTAGTTGAATCATAGCTGATGGCATAGAGCAAGTCAAAACTCTTTGGGGCAGAAGATTTTAGCTCATTTGGGAATGTAGGTATAGTTCAGGTTGGAAGTTTGGACAGGATATATGGGTTAAGATCACTTCTCTTGTGAAACATTTGGACCTTTGTCTTATCTCAAATTGCTTCTCCATCAGCTCTTTGGTATGACCCTTCCTCTCTCTCCCACTCTTTTAGGGGGCTCCTCAGGGCTTTGTACTTGGTATTCTCTGGGTGTATCTACATGTGCATTAACACTTTTAGTTAATGCACATTAAATCTAGTACCTCCATCATTAATTACTAGGAAAATACGTGCTAGCCCAGGGGTGAGCCATTATTTTGGGTGGAGAGCCACTTACTGAGTTTTGGCAAGCCATCAAGGGCCGCATGACAGGCAGCCAGGGCCAGATAAATATTAATTTTCTAAATTTTTTAGGGGTCCCGTAGGCCAGATAGAATGGCCTGGTGGGCTGCATTCAGCCTGCAAGCCACATTTTGCCCGCCCCTGTGTTAGTCTGTCATAATGCGCGTTAACTAAAGAGCATGGTTTTTAAGTGATGCTTAATGAGCATTAGCTTGAGCACCCCCTGAGACTGCTGGTGCACCCCCTGACTGGCCACGCTTGCTGTTTAGGTGATGGGCAGGGGGTCAGGCGGGAGCACCGGAGCCCCCCATGCGAGTGCCAGTCGGGGAGCAGTGCTCCCGGAGTAGCCACAGCAATTGGTCAGCAAGATTGGCCACGGGGGCACCCCTCCTGGTCACTGACTGGTCACTGCGGGGGCATGTGCCCCCTGACTGAGGTGGCACCAGTCACCCATGACTGTTTAAACAGTAATGCTTTAATGCACATTAACATAGGCTAATGCGCTCCTGTAGATGTGTCCTCATCTTTTCCCTTTATGCCATTTTATAGCTCCCATCTTTATACCAATAATTCCCAGACCTTTCTATATCTGAGTAGTCTCCTTTCATGCATCCTGTCTTTCTGACATCTCCTCCTGGTCAGCATAAATATAACATGGTCATTAGTCAACTCCTTACTTTTCTTGGCCTTCATCCTCCATGTCCCCAATCTCTGTCACTGTTGGCACTGTTGTCTAGAGTATTCTCTTGTTCTGGACTGCAGCTTGGGGCTTCAGGTGTTGTTCTTTCCACTCTCTTGTTCTAGAAAGCAAGGACTTGCTTCCTGGCCACCATCTGTTATCATGTCTTATAACCACCTACTTGTTGTCTCTTGAACACCTACATAGCACCCCTCAGGTCCAGAGGAAGCACAGCAGCTAGAATAATTTACCTTGCCCACAACTCTGACTAACTCTCTACTGCTCCTCCTGCTTCATTACATCAGCTTCAACTTCTTATGGGTCTTTTACAGCTCTGTTCCTCCACATGTTAATGCATTCTTATCTTTCCACCTCCTCTTTCTGCCAAGTGTAGCTGTCTGTTCGGCAGTATTTTACACTGGTACCTCTGTACCTTCTATGATGTTGCCTGTCATTCATGGGACAAGCATCACCCTCACCGTCCAGTTCTAGTGCTCACTTCTGCTATGATACCAATAAGAAATCAACCCATATGGGGAGGGGGACAGGAAGGATTTAATGCTTATATATATCTATATAGATATATATACACTTTTAATAGATCTATCTATCTATCTATCTATCTATCTATCTATCTACATACACATAAACATAGTAATATTCTAAAAATGTGTAATGCTTTATCTTTTCCCCTACAGAATATATAATTTTCCCATCATTGCATACCATTTTTATTCTGACTATAATTTCTAAGGCAGAGATTGTATCTTTGTGTGTTTATTATATATAGTATAACAGCCATCATATTATTTAAATTAATATTCAGGAAGTAGCACATACAGAGGATTGCTCTTCCCTAACGCTATAGTGAGTCATTGAAATATTCTATTTGGGTGTCTATAAAGAAGTACCACTTACTGCAACAACTTGAGTAGCTGTTCATTAGAAGTCTCCTATTTAAATACTGAGTGAGCTAGACCACGCATATGGAATCACAGCAAAAGCTTCCATAACCCTAGTAGCACTATTGTCAGTGGTAGCTTTTTGAACTGCTATTGTAAGAAGTAAAAGAGTGCTGCAGAAATAAGTATCAAAATTTAAATCATTTCACATTCTAAACTGCTGAACTGCCCTAATCCAACTTTGGTTTTACTTCTTACAGTTTATTTAGCTTCAATCACGGCTGGAAAATCACCGTCTCAGCCTTTTTACAACCTCAAATAAACCCTGCCAGCAATAAACAGGGAGGGATGTACAAGACGGCAAGGGGTTGAAACAGTAAGCACTAAAAAGAATGAAATGAAATATAATGTCAGCATTACTATCAGGAAAACAGGTCTTGAACAAATTAGTGAAGAGCAAAGAGTGATCGTGTTTAACATCCAGGTGTATCGATTCAAACCCAGATGCCTGGGCTCTGCTGTAGCCCCATCGTCAGCAACCACTTTGAAAGACTGTGAAGACCTTGGTTAGTTTACTGTGAGAAATCCAGTAATGCTGAGACCATTTCTTGCTGCCACTTCTGCCTGTGCAGCATTTACAGTACTAAGCTCATAATTAGCTTTGGGTATAGATGGCAAAAGAATGTTTAATATTTTTAAATATGAGCTTGCATCATAGCATTCATGATTTGCTTTCTTCAAATATTCATATTAAGGATCGTTTTGTCCTACAGAGAGCTTCTGAAGAAGAGTAAGAGTAACAGACATTTGTGGATTCACGGAAGGCATTGCAAATGCTCTCTTGCACGTCGACTGGCAGGTGAAAGATCTTGAGCAGGGTTCCCTATTCTTGTGTTGAGGAATACCACTGGGACAGATAAGGTATTCTGTGCAGCAATTACAAAAGCAATACAATTTTTTAACTGAACCGACCATGTACATTCTTAGGACACTTCATTTGGAGGCATGCACGCAGCCATCTGGAAATCTCGGATTGCCTTCCTTCTGCTTATAAAATTTTAAGTTATCCAATCAGAAAGGCAAAACAATATCATGTGACATGGGCTTCATTCACGCAGCACAAACAGAGTAATTGGGGACATGTAAAACCAAAGAGTTGGTGACCAGCCCATTGGCAGAACTCATTGGCAGGAAGTGTTCAAATAGCTTCAAATAAACAAATGTGTGAAACCAAAGTCAGCAGACAGACAATTTGGGACATGGCTGGGGGGGAGGCTAAATTCAGCTTTGTCTTTTCTTCTTCTTTTTTTTTTTTTACTACGAGCAGTTCACAAAATTCTGCTCATAAGTACAAACATGTATTATTACTGGCTTGATTCCTTCCAAAGGCAGTCTCATTCATGCCTTTATCATTTCTTTTCTTCTTAGCTGTTACAACTCCCTTCTGTATGTCTGCTCCAAGTCCTGCATCTCTAGCCAATCACACCAGTCCCATGTTCTCTCTCTTCTCATTTGTTGTGGGAAAAGTCCAAACATTTCTGGCTTTATTTTTAAATTCTTCCATGAACTTTCTATTAAATTATGTTCTACACCAATGGTCCTCAACCTTCTTAGGCTCAAGGCATCCCTTTGTAGGCTCAAGACACCCCTCATTAGCCTCAAAGCACCCCTCAGAAATGGAGCAATTCCTCTGTTGCAAAGAACTCAGAAATGCAACAGGTCAGAAAGTTTTGGACGCTATGGACATGTCCCTGTGCGCACGCACGTGTGGTGTGCGGTGCCTTAAAGCCATTTGTGGCGTTGCAAACTGCATGTGGTGCATGTGCACCCATGTGCCGTGCTGTTAATTTCCCTCCCTTTTCACTATGAATATACATTATTGCATCCTGCAATACTGTTCCTTGCATCCTGCCTTTTGTTTTTAACAGGTCACCTCTGGTTTGTCAGCCTGTAGCACAGAGTACTTAGGGCCACACGCTATTTCACTTATTAGATGCCTAAATGGACCCAGGCTTCTAAATGTAATCCTATCCCACTCTGCTGAAGAAACATTAGCATATCAATTTTTGTCACTGGTCATCATTTTAGCCTTAAGAGTAAGCAGCAAGAATGAGGACCTTTCCATCTTTTGCATTAACTTTTTTTTCAGGGCCTCCTGTAAAAAAAGAAAAAGAAAAAAAAGGTGCCTAAGTCCATGTAGGCACTTAATAATTAGAATAAGATATGGCTCTTAATGTCTGGTTTCCAGTTTCATAATATTGGGCTAAGCCACCTATATCAGTGTTACCAATCCTTAAGAGTTGTAATTATGACATAAAGGTTACTCTTTAAATAGTTTTTTTTTTTTTAACTGGAGGCACTTGTGTTATTTAAATGAACTCAGACAGCCCAAGTCAGTCCTTTGACATCTGAAGCCTTCAATAGTCAGTGCTGTCTGGCATGCAGCCACTCACTTCTGCACTTGGCCCTAACAAACTCCATTCAGACATATCAGCTCCTCAGAACTGATGCTCCTGCATGTAGAATCACCATGAAGAAAGCCACAAAACAGATGGACGCAAGGTGGGGATCATGTATGTGGATTATGTTGTTTGCATTTTTTTCACCATGCAATGAGTTCCCAGTTCTCTATAGCAAAATGGGGGGTGATTAATGGAAGGCAGTATAGGATGTTGTCATTTCCTACTGGCAGAATATTATTATCCAAGCAACTTTACTGATCATATCAGGGTAGCAGTGGAAGGCAGTGTGTTTGCAGATACACCATGTACTAACTTAAAGGGCTTGTTTTGAGGAAATAAAAGCTTAATTTCATTATCATAATGATGATAATATACAGCTCTGAATGACATTAGTTCCTGTTTACATTACTCATGGTGTTGGTGTAAGCTGCATTTGCCATTTAGACATAATTACTATTTTATTATTATTTTTTTCACAGTTAAGTGGAGCATTTTAGCACAGCTGAATTGCTGCAAGCCTTGGTGGAACAAATCTATTAGTGGTATGGCTTGAAACAATACACAAAAGAGCCCTGTGTGTGGTCTGCTCTACATGCTTTTCACTTCCTTATGTTAAACAATAAATCTCCGAGTCAGCTAGAACTCAGAGACTAACATCCAACGAGAGCCGCATTTTATCTTTTATTCATTGGCAGGAACATAGCTGTAGGAGGTATTCAAATCACACTTTTATTTAAACAAACACAGCTGGATCACAGCCTCTTAATATAGCAATTCTCTAATGAAAAATAACAACATAGTATTTATCTCTTTTCTTTTGTGCGGCTCTCAATTTGCTAAAATTAGGCAGACTTCAATCCCATACAAAATTGGCATGTTTTCATGACCAGAGCTCATAGTAACTAACTGCAAAATTATAATGGGGATGTAATTATGGTAGGGCATGTGAAATACACATCCTTTTGCTGCTGTAAGCTATATGGGGTTATACAATTATGCTGTAATAACATCATTTATCTTAAAGAAGTCAGACAGCTGATTTCATTTATTTAACTGGAGCTCTCCAGTTATATCCTGTGTCAGTTTAACATTAATGTATTGCATAAAGTAATATGGTGCAAGAAGTCAGAACTTCCCCAAGATGCATTGTTCCTGCATGCTGCAGTTGCAAAATCCTGGTTTGTTTTTATCCTTATAGGTATATCAAGGCAACCGATCTGGGTTAGTATATTTTTGGATGCTTCTCGAAATGCATTTTTCTTTGTTACAGCACATGGCTGCATGGTTAGTTTCTTTCTATGGATACAATTTGATTATGATAATTAGTAATAAATTGTGGATGGGTAGAACCAAACAAAATAACTCAGCTTGCTGGCCCCATGCTGAGTAAAATTTTGAAAATAGATGTAAATGTTACTAATTATGGAGATCATATGCGGCCTACAAATTAAAACACTTTTGAGCTGAATTTTCCTTCTGCTGACAGTGGAGTAATGGAAATGAAGTCACTGGTGCTAAAATAATCCAGTGCAACATTTAACCCCCTTTATTTTTCCTAGAATTCCATATTTTTCTGGGTGCCTGGTAATTTTTTTAATTTTTTTTTTTTTACCCACTGGAGTGATTGGATAGAACTGGTAATGCTGTTGGAAAAGTCCATCCTCATGGCACATGCCAATCCGATTGCAAAAAGTTAAGTGTGCAGGTGGCTTAATGTCGCACTCAGATGTCAGGGGATATGCAAGTGGTCCTCTACAGGGTAAGGACCTCACATATAAATAGCAGAACCATCACAGGGGAAATCTGGAGAGAACACCTGGGCTGGATTCTATGTTTCATTATGATTGCCATGTGGATGAAGTTCACCCCTGTGCAAAGGGTGAGTGCAAAGCATATGCATCATTGAAATCTCAATTATGCTCTAGTTCAAATAAAACTATGTGAATAAAAACAAGCCTAGAAAGGCAATGTAGTTTGACCAAACAAAACTAGTGTTGGTTGCGTTTGGAGCTGGAGGGGTGGTCACTTGTTCATGGGGACAGAGTTTAAAAATGCCTTCCATTTCTGCAGCAGGAAGGAAAGGAAACCGGTTTGATGTCATCTGAAACAAGGATTCAGCACTTACCCTTTTCTGCCAGTGAACTCTGCTAACCAGATACTGCAAAAAGCAAATGTCTGGCCCAGAAAGTATGCTCCAGCTGTTTCACATGTATTCATCGGCTCCTTCTTCCCACCTCAATTAATTTGTTTTTAGGAAGTAGTAGGCAGTGGCCATTTAAGTGGCAGCTCTGGGAGATGCTTTCTCAACAAATAGGTGTTAATGGGTATATATACCTTTCAAGTTATGTCTTGTGACTCAGAAATAGACTCAATGCCATATGATACTAAATTTCCCTTTTCCCTCCCTCTGCTTCCACTCTCCTCCCTTCTTGTTCATTTTAATGGATGGACCTACCAGGAAGAATTTTAATACCAGTGTGTCCTCTCCCTTGTTTTGGGGTCATGAAGATCTAGCACCCAATTTAAGCCCCTCTGTTAGAAAATTGTCCTGATGCTGACAAGAAAAGGGTGTCAACAGTGGCTTACTCTGCTATGAACCCACTCCAACACCCATCCCACAAATACATGCATCTGCTAATGTAGAGAGAGCCAAACAGATTTCAACATCATTACAAAAAGCTGACATGTAGCATACTTTCCATAATGGGTGTTGAAAACAGCTTGGCGCTGCCTATAGCTGGAGTCACACTATTTTCAGCACCAACTGAGTGGTGGTCAGGGTGTTCTTGTAATTGGGTTTGACGCTTGATGTCAAGAAAAAAGCATTTTACCATGACACACATCCATAACATGAGAAGCCAGATGCAAACTTTGCAGCCAAATCCAAACTCTCCCATACTTCAGAGGCATTGAGTTCCGTTGGCTTGTCTTTTCTTTTTTCTTTTTGGAC
>NW_005842244.1:299651-305853 GCF_000455745.1 Alligator sinensis | reverse complement strand
TTTTTTTTTTTTTTTTTGGGCCCCCCCCCCCCTCTCTTAATTTATAAATCTAAAACATGCCAATCATGTTTAATTTTAACATACAACTTTTAGCTGAACCACAAAATTATTTCATTCATTCCAAACTTGATTAGTGTATAGTCTTATTGTTCAAAATTGTGTCCCTCCACTTATCTGTTACATCACATTTAAAATTAGGCCCTGCTCCAGTCTGCCTAGGTGGACCCTTAAACTTATAAGAAGCCCTATTGGCATCAGTGGGTCTCCAAAGAGCCCTAAATCTTCTGACCTGCCTCTGATCTCAGAATGCTGAGCCTGAATTATGGAATCTTTCTAATTGTCACTTTGCATTTTCATTTGTGTTCAGAAACACTGCACATACTTGTAGGTGGTGGTTAAAAGCATAAATACCATGTAGCAGTAGTAGGCATCCATCAGTCTTCCTGGATCATGATGTATGTGTGGTATATTGGTTACCAAAAGAGTTGAAAGAATGTTTGCATCTCTAAAATTTAATAAGCATTTCCCTTTTCTGCAACTAAGTATGGCAATGTAACTTAGAAGACTTAAAAGTCTTATCTTTTATGGAAATGGTCTACTAGAATCAGAATTATGCACCATTATGTAACAGAGAGCTGAGAGTTTGTAGAATAAAAAAGAGAGAAACATTATCATGTAAAAGTTACAGTTACATTTAGTGGGAAAATATTTGGTCATGAATACATCTTTGAATTTGAACAGATAAATGCAAATGCAATGGAAACCTACGTGTTCTCAAAACCAGCTCTCCGGTTGAGTCATTTGACATCTCTGTTTTGCAAAGCCTCAGGGTCTAAAGTAGAAATGTAGGTTTTTGCCACTTTGATCAAACCAGTATGTACTAGTAGAGAATATATGAGAGTATGTAAGAATGCAAATATCAAAAAGAGCCTTATAGATATAATTGCAGCTTCTTGTTTTTCTTGGGAGAGAGTTGCCATCTCCTTTCTGGAGATGAAGAAATGGAGAAAGGATAAGTGACTTGCATTGCCTCCATGACCAAAGACAGAGAGATCCTCCTCTTATCACTCTGTGATTCTTAACCCTATTAACATGTTAATTTATTTTTATCTTTAATTTTGTCTCCATATACCACCTCTAAATCTTCACCAGTTGTTTCCAGCATGGTGCTGCTCTGTTTCCCTGTCTGTAGTTAGTATCGTCCTTCAGTTTAGCTATCCCAGCTGTAACTTTCACAAATACTGGGAAAAATCTGTCAGAAACCACAGGAATGGAAAAAAAAAACAACCTTGAGAACTACCTTATAACCATTTAATGTAGCACAAGTTCATGGGAACATTTGTAAAAGTGTGGAGCACAGATGATAGGTGAGCAAGCTGGGTACATAAAGGAAGACAAAGAATTCTGTTCTTCCAGAGACCTTCCACCCCAAACAGAAGGCAAAAAAAATAAATAAATAAAAATCCCCCAATAAATTAACCTTGGCATTGTCCTTGAGGAATTAAGCTCAGTCAAAATAATTTCTTTCTATGGATGCCTTGCAGATCATCGTAATGACAAGTAACTTGTCTGGGCACTGTGACAATTTGCAGCTTTCGTATATGGGTGTGCAGTTTCACTGAACCCACCACTTGTAAATGCAGATATATTCTTTTATGTCTATTTCCACTATGGTCTTTCCTAACATTAGAGAAGTTTCAAAAGTTAGGTTGGGATAAAATACTCAGCAGTTCCATATATTTATCCAAACCATCCACAATGCTTTAGTCCGTCCAACTGAAGAGAAATGCCTAAAGAGAACAGGTTTACTTACAAGATACCTAGTACTTCCTGCTTCTGGTTTTATAGATGGAATTGTTTCCAAATGCTAATTCAGACCCTATGCGTTAGGCCTTGATTGGGACCTAGAAGTGTAGGATGAGCTGGAGAGGAAACCTGTGGGTAAAATGGGAGGTGAGGGGTAGAAGTCAACCAAACTCTCGCACCTCAAGAAAGTCTTGGTTTTGGGTTGTTTCGTGGCATAGGTGAATGGTTCATCCATTCCTAATGTTGAATTCTGGTGAACAAGTGACATGCTGAAATGCCTGATTCTGTGGCTTCGTTTGCATTTGGGTTGATACCATTGAAAGAACATCAATGTACTGTAATAAAATGCTTTGTGGTTATACAGTTTCCATTGATACTGCTAAGCCACATAATTTCACATACATCCCTGGAGCAGTGAAATGTCACCCAGGGGTACAGAGCTGCAGGGGTGGTTTCTACTGAGGAATACTTTTTTTTTTCCCTCCCCAGAAGCTTCGCCCATGCAAGACAGGTGGATCATGTACGGCTCCAGGGATGTCTGCATTTTTTGCTATGCTGGATAAATTTGGCTGGGGTCTTAACTTAGCTTAGGAAAATATGAAACTCCACAGGCCAAATAGCAATTATTTTTGGGCTTGTTAAACTTATTGGTAGGGACCGACAGAATTTATGGCGCAAGTGTGGCCGCTCCTTTAATCTTGGAGGTCCCCCCCCATTGCTGATTGGCTAAGGGGCCCTGGTGGACCTGCTGTTTGCTGCTGACTGCCTGGGAGGCAAAAATGGCACCATATTTAAAACCACAGTTTTTGCCTCCCTGCCAATGAGCAGCGAGCAGTAGGACCCCTCCACCAATCAGTGGGTGGCGGGGGTGGAGGGATACACAGGGGAACCTGCAAGATTAAAGCAGCTGCCGCACAGCCCACTTCTGCCATGAATTTGGCAGGTCCCTACTTATTGGCATGCAAATGTTGTCTTGGCTGATTTGTTAACCAGTGTCAGACAAAGAGAGAATCTGGAAACCACTTCCACGGCAGGAAACAGTCGGTGGAGTCTTGCCTGTACATGTAGGTTATAACTGACCGAGTGCAGTGTTTTCAAAGTGGTGGAAGAGGTTTTTATATTTCTGTTGTGTGTGCCCAAAAAGTGTGATATAAGCAAAATGCTTTACTTGGGTTTCCATTTACAGCCCCCAGAATGAGCTGTAGATCTAGTGCTCTAGTCTCATTGAGCATTGATTTGGAAAGGCAATGGAAAGAGCTAACAAGTGCAGGAGGGTTGCAGTCTCCCTTGCTGCTGCTTCAGAGAGTATGTAATATGAATCTACTGTGTTTGTCTGGCTTCATATTTTTGTTAAATTTACCAAACCAGCTGAAAGGGACTGTTCCATACCCTTGAAACCTTTGATCTAGCTCAGTAAGTAGACTCATGGGCTCCAAATCTAAGAAAGTCTTATTTTTTTAATATATTCTTAGCTGTGCCTCTGTGTGCATCTGCACAAATTATTTTTTTTAAAACCGTGTAGCATTAGTTTACTTATTACTTCTACTTATTATTTCAACTAAATCTAATGAGGCTCAATCTCACAATCAGCAGTAGGTTGAGATTGCGCCTTCAAGCAAAAATCCTAGCTCTACAAATAGGCTTTTTATTGTGCTCTAAAGATCAAGAGACTCATGATATGTTGGACCATTATGTAAAGCAGATTCCCAAACAGAGAGCTCTTCTGTGGCTAGATTTTACTCTTAGACATTGAATTAAACAGCATATCAGCCAATTTCTGCTATAGTGGCAATGAATAGGAGTCTTTAGGTACTCTACTTGGGACACAAGTAACATAGAGCTTTAAAGATAAATGGGACACTTCAATTGAAAGCTAATAGACAAATTGTGCGATCCCTGGAGCATTCTGCAATGCCGTTTGCTTCTGTGGGAACTTTGAGGATGGCTACATATTGAAAACAGCCAAATAATGCAACCTGAAATATATAAAGCTATGGATGTTCATTGCAAGGTCCGTATGAGAGAGATGGTGGATGCAAGTTTTGCCTCAAAGACAAGATAAAAAAAGAGCAGTTCTAGCCAAGTGGAGGCCAAGCAAAATGTATCCCCCTCTGTCCTTTCTAGTATGGATCAGTAAACAATAACTAGAGGAGGGGGCTATCCCCTCTATTCACTTTAATGGTGACATTTTGATGAGGGGCTTCTGGGAGCCCTCCTGCAGTACATGTCTGGGGAAGGTCTGTAGTATTAATTCTACAGATGAACAATGAACTCTCAGCAATAGACTCTCCAGGCCATTTCCTCTTTTCTCATTCTCTTCTGAATAGCTACATTGCCATTTTCTTAAAGCAAGATTCTTGCTGCCCTCCCCCACCACTCTTCGCTTTATCAGCCTGAGTACACAGCTAATTTGGAGCAAATGCTCTAAGCAACTTGTCAGAAAGTTTAAAACCAAGTTTTTGATGCATTATATTACCATGCACCCACCATCAAATAAGTCTTGTCTGAATGCTTTTACTAGTACAGTACTGTCCCTCCCCACCTGAGTATGTTACAGGAGTGACTGCTACAAATGACAATGTGCATGACTTGCGGTTTGACTGTGACCTTACGCCCAGGCTGGATGAAAGGATTGTGTGTAAGCTGCAGCAGAAGTAGCGCTGGCAGACATTGTGATTAAGAGTCTGCACAATACTGTGTGAACCAGGGATAACCCAAGCCAGGTGGGAACTCAGCGGCTCTGGAATGTTGCTTCTCAGCCAAGCTAATTCTCCTGCGTGCTGTGCTGGGCTACCGTGGCTATACTACTTCCCCTTCCAGAGCAAACACGTGCAAGTGCAAGTTCAAGTACTCAGCACACCACTGCCTTGCACCATAGGAATGCACCCTTAGGTTCTTCCCCTAATAATTTACTTCTGGTCTGCACAAATAGCACATTGTTGTCCTCCCTTTCTGGCTCACTTATTCTTGCCTTATACTTTCCCATCTGCCTGTTGTCTTAGTCTCAGCCAAAGAGCTTTAAGTCTGTCTTTTTGCTCTGTGTCTGCAGCACTGGGATGGGGGGAGTTCTGGTCTTATGACTCGGGTTTGTAGGCACTATGCTAGCGTGAATAATAAATGACAACAATATTTAACAGTAGCGTTCAAATACGTAGGAGGGCTAAAGCCAAAGTTCTGCCCAGCCTCCATCCACCTGCTTTTGGAACAGATTAAATGAACACCCAACATCTCTGCTGCAGCAGCATACTGTATTGAAGTCAGTGGGGTGTTATTAACTTTCACCAGACATGAAATGAGCCAGTGGCACTCAATAATTGCAACACCCTTATTAGGCTTCAGAGTCAACACACTCCTGAAAAGAGTTGGGTGTTGCTTACTATCTGAATTATTGTATCTATCTGCATATTCAAGTGAGAACACAGCACAGGTTCATATTTCATGTTTTTGGTCTTTTTTTTTTTTTTTTTACAAAGGTTTATATACCGTATGAGAAGTGAAGAATTCCCCAGATCGGCATTTGTACAGACAAAGGTATCACAATGTGATGAACACAGACTCCTGAGCAAAACAAACACAAAAGCAGTCTTTTCCCCCCTAAAAACTCTCAGGTGTTTATGTTTTAACTCTCTTAAATCTTAAATGTCTTTTGAAGATTGAGCTTCATCTTATTAATCTTTCTACACTCAGGTAAATTGCCTACCCCACAAGGCTGAACTCCTCAACGAGTTCTTTGCCTCAGTGTTCCTAAGCGAGGGGCACAACAAGTCTCTCACTGGGGTTGTAGAGAGGCAGCAGCAAGGCGCCAGACTGCCATGTGTAGACCCTGAGATGGTGCAGAGTCATTTGGAAGAACTGGATGCCTTTAAGTCGGCAGGCCCGGATGAGCTCGATCTGAGGGTGCTGAAGGCACTGGCTGACATAATTGCAGAGCCACTGGCGGGAATATTTGAAAGCTCGTGGCACACGGGCCAAGTCCCGGAGGACTGGAAAAGGGCCAACGTGGTCCCCATTTTCAAAAAGGGGAGGAAGGAGGACCCGGGCAACTATAGGCCAGTTAGTCTCACCTCCATCCTTGGCAAAGTCTTTGAAAAATTTATCAAGGCTCACATTTGTGAGAGCCCGGCAGGACAAATTATGCTGAGGGGAAACCAGCACGGGTTCGTGGCAGGCAGATCTTGCCTGACCAATCTAATTTCTTTTTATGACCAGGTTACAAAACGCCTGGACACAGGAGGAGGGGTGGATGTCGTATACTTAGACTTCAGGAAGGCCTTCGATACGGTATCCCACCCCATACTGGTGAACAAGTTAAGAGGCTGTGACTTGGATGACTACACAGTCCGGTGGGTGGCGAATTGGCTGGAGGGTCGCACCCAGAGAGTCATGGTGGATGGGT
>NW_005842244.1:296952-298907 GCF_000455745.1 Alligator sinensis | reverse complement strand
TGCTGATGCAGGGGGTCAGACTCGATGATCTATAGAGGTCCCTTCCGACCCTAACATCTATGAATCTATGAATCTATGAAGACCCAGCTGCGGTGAAAGAACAGAAGCCTTTTTATTTTAATATACCTTCTCCATTTACTTTCTATGACAGGATTCAATTCTGTAAGGCTTTGTAACTCAAGGACATGAAAGCATAGCAAAACAAATGTCCTGGTTAGCCAGACAAAGAGAACACATATTCAGTACTGCAAGAAGATACTAGATACTATTTGTATCTAGTATCTTTTGAAGAAAAGAAATAAAGTGGGACTGGGGAAAGGAACTGCCTTTTTTCCTTCCTAGTCACCTTAGACCTATTATTTTTTCACATCCTAATTTCCAAATTAACAAGCAAAATAACAATCAAATAAAATTATGGAGGCAAAACAGCTAGATAGAAATTCAGTGCCTGGCTTTGCAGAGCCTGCAAATACATCTGTAGGCTTTACCACAAGACAAATCTCATTTGTGCCTGTATCACTGAAACAGAGGAAAATAGTGCATGAATGCTGCCCACCCCCAATTACTGCAGCCTAGAAAGGGTTAATGAAGGACCTAATTAGCTCCCCACCTGTGACCAAGCTGCTTGTGAGAAACAGCAGCTGTAAAAGGCTGCAGCCCAGGAAGGCTGACTATCAGCAGGGATCCTAGTTTTCTCTGATTTAAAAAAATCCCATTTTCAGTTAAAAAAAAAGTAACCCCAAATCCACATTTTTCCATGATTAAAATGAAGCAATACATATACATGTGCATGTGCATGCACATGTGCATATATTAGTGGTGTTTCATTTAAATAACGGAAAAATGTGGATTTGGGGTTTACTTTTCTTTAACTGAAAATTTGGGATTTTTTTAAAGTCGGAGGAAACAAGGATCCCTGGCTATCAGTTAGGAGACCTTGTAGTGATGAGAGGCTGAGAGAAGTTGTGGTCAGGAAGCCCCTCAAGCAGGAAGGTAGGGGAAGCCTAGAGCTGTGATGAAAGATGGGAAGGAATGATACCCACCTACTCATGTAGGGTGTCTGGGCTGGCACCCAGAGGTAAGTTTGGGTTTGGTTCCTGAATTTTTTTCCTTCCCCATAGAAAGAGAAGTGCTAGGAGGAGCTGAAGACTAGTTAACCCCAGAAAGGAGGAAGGTCCAATGCTAGGCATGCAACCCTTCAAATGTTTTGCTACCTTGAGAGCCGTGGTTCCCTAAATGCCCTAGACCAGGGGCAGGCAATTATTTTGGGCAGAGGGCCACTTACTGAGTTTTGGCAAGCCATCGAGGGCCACATGACAGGCACCTCAGGGCAGATTAATATTAATTTTCTAAATTTTTTAGGGGCCCTGCGTGCTGGATAGAATGGCCTGGTGGGCCGCATCTGGCCCCCAGACCACATTTTGCCCACCCCTGCCCTAGACAGAAGGGACTCTGGGGGAGAAAGGCTCCTGTGGGCAATGATCCTGGGAGTTACCTCTGAAGAGTAACTAATAATAAAATAGACCTGTTGTACCCTGCTTTGCTGAGAAACTTCCTTCTGCAAAGCAACATAAGCAGCAAAATAGGAGAACAAGTTTCATAGTTTCATAGTTGGTAGGGTCGGAAGGGACCTGAGGACATCATCTAGGCCGACCCCCTGCTGTGGCAGGAAGGAGTACTGGGGTCAAACAACCCCGGAACCCCGGCCAGATGTTCATCCAGCCTTTTTTTAAAGACCCCCAGGGTAGGAGCCAGCACCACTTCTTTTGGAAGTTGGTTCCAGGTCCTAGCCGCCCTGACAGTGAAATAGCGCCTCGTGATGTCTAGCCTGAAACTACCCTCCGCTAGCTTGTGTCCGTTGTTTCTTGTAACTCCCGGGATTGCTCGGGGGAACAGGGACTCTCCCAATGCCTGCTGGTCCCCCTTGACTAGTTTGTAGACTGCCACTAGATCCC
>NW_005842244.1:296560-296777 GCF_000455745.1 Alligator sinensis | reverse complement strand
GAGGATCACCTCCTTGGACCTGCTTGAGATGCATCTGTGGATGCACGACAAGGTATGGTTGGCCTTCCTGACCACACTGTCAGCCCATGTTCATTGTGGCATCAACGATGACTCCAAGATCCTTTTCTGTCTCAACACTGGCGAGAAGGAAGTTCCCCAGCCTGTAGGTGTGCCACTGGTTCTTCCTCCCCAGGTGCATTACCCTGCACTTGTCAGT
>NW_005842244.1:295352-296344 GCF_000455745.1 Alligator sinensis | reverse complement strand
TGTAGGCATCAACACCACTGTCTCCTAGTTTCTTACTGAGAATGGGGTAAGAGACCATGTCGAAGGCCTTCCTGAAGTCCAGAAAGACGATATCCACTGTGACACCTGCATCCAAGGACTTGGTGACCTGGTCATAGAAGGCCACCAGGTTGGTTTGACAAGACCTGCCCCTAATGAACCCGTGCTGGTTGCCCCTGAGCATAACCTCCCTTGCTGGCCCTTCCTGGATATGTGCCAGGATAATTCTTTCAAAAAGCTACCCCAGGACCAAGGTAAGACTTATGGGCCTATAGTTTCCTAGGTCCTCCTTACTCCCTTTTTTGAAGATGGGGACCACATTGGCCCTTTTCCAGTCCTCCGGCACATTGCCCGAGTGCCATGAGTGCTCATAGAGCTGTGCCAGAAGTCCCACAATGACCCCTGCTAGTTCCTTCAGCACTCTGCGGTGGAGATCATCAGGATCTGCGGCTTTAAATACATCCAGTCCCTCCAGAAGTTCCCTGACAAGGTCCTCATTAACCCTAGGCCTGGGTGTGCCACCCACAGGGCCCTCGGGGGTGCCAGTGAGGGGGATATCCGGGTCCCTCCTCAGAAATACGGAGGCAAAGAAATTGTTGAATATGTCAGCTTTACTTTTAGGTGAGATGGCCAGATTCCCTAGCGTGTCCTGCAGAGGCCCCACATTACTTGGCACCTTCTTTTGCCCCCCTATGTATTTGAAAAAGGACTTCTTGTTGTCCTTGATCTGGGTCGTAGTCCCAGCTCCATTTCTGCGTTGGCCTTCCTGACCGCCCCCCTATATTCCCAAACTACTGGGGTATAGCCCTGTCTTGTGATGGCCCCTCCCTTCCAACGAGTGTACGCCTCCTTTTTTGTTTGGAGACATTCCCGGATGCTTTTGGTGAGCCATGGGGGCCTTTGCACCCTCTTGCCCCCTTTGATTCATGTAGGGATTACTTCCCTTTGAGCTTGGAGGATCGTCTCCTTAAGGA
>NW_005842244.1:244404-295293 GCF_000455745.1 Alligator sinensis | reverse complement strand
GTCTGCCCTCTTGAAGTTGAGGGCTGCTGCCTTGCTGGAGGCTTTCACCACCTTGTGCTGGATGGCGAATTCCAGCAGACGATGATCGCTATCGCCCAGGTGGTCGATCACCCGCAGACCCCATACCAGGTCGTCACCCATGGCCAGGACCAAATCCAACAAGGTGTCTCCCCTGGTGGGGCTGTGTACCTCCTGGGTTAGATGGAGGTCCTGTATGTCAGTTAAGCACCTGTGTGAGCGGTCAGACCTGGCTGTCTGCTCCTCTCAGCAGATGTCTGGCAAGCTTAGGTCACCCATGAGGACCACATCCTTGGACCTAACTATCTCTGTGAGCTGACTTAAGAATTCCTGGTCTCGATCTTTTCCTTGGTTGGGTGGTCTGTAGTAGACCCCCACCGTTAAGTCCGTTTCTCCCCGACCCCCTTGTACTCTAACCCAGAGCACTTCCGTTTGCTCCTCCTCTGACCCAGTGATACACATTGTGGATGTGTGTTGCTCCTTGACATAGAGCTCCACACCCCCACCCTCCCTACCTGTCCTATATTTCCTGTAGAGCCTGTAGCCCTTGATATTCACTGCCCAGTCATGCGTTGGGTCCCACCACGTTTCGGTGAGCCCCACTATGTCTGGGTTGGTGCTGGCTAGCAGGAGGACTAGTTCCTCCTGCTTGTTCCCCATGCTGTGGGCATTAGCATAGAGGCATTTGAGTCCTCCTGAGGATGTGTGGACCGCCCCCCTAATTCCAGTGGTACCCAGGCCCATGTCACTTATCTGATTACCTGTTTCTCTTGTCATCGGTTTAGGCTGGGCTGCTCCTGCAGGCGATGCTTGGCTTGCTTGTCTGAGGCTTCCTCTGCCCACGTCATCCCCTTCCCTCAATGAACCTAGTTTAAAGCCCACCGGAGGAGATCCGCCAACCTAGAAGAGAAAACACGCTTACCTTTGGGGGAAAGGTGCAGCCCATCCCATCCCATCCCATCCTGATGCCTGCCTGCTACATGAGCCATTCCCCTTCCCCCTTCTTCCTCCACCCTCCCAAAATGGGAACTTAAAGGACCAGCTTACACGTAGTAATCAGTGGGCTTATCCTCTTGCCTTCTCTAGTGGTGGTGCTGGGGTGTGGGGCCTCCACTGCTTTGTAAGCAGCAGTACTGTACCCAGCAATCAATAATACTTTTGTGGTAACATGAAACATAGGCAGCTCTGACAGGAGAGGAAAGGAGAGGCTGTTGATGTTGGTTGGGTTAAGCTGTGAATTCACCTTCCCAGAGCCACACATCCTTCTCCCCCTGTCCCCATCACACACACTTGCACCAGAGAGATGAAATTCCTTCCTCCCCCTAAGCCATGTAACTGTGGTGCATCTCTTTGGATGAGGTGAGGGGAAAGAAAGAAAAGAATATGACAACTGGAGATGGAGAGGAGTACGGGATCTATACACTGGCATGTTTAAATGACAAAGATCCTTCCTTTCTCAACACCTCAGCAACTGATAAGAAAGGAATCCTTTTGCAAATGCTTCCAGACCCATAAGAACTGTGGTTGCTAAATAATTCTTTGAAAGACCCATTCCCCAGCATGCATGGGCATAATTTGGGGGTCTTTTTAAACTTAAAAAGTAGATCAGGAAGTTGCTTAAACTGCTTATTTACATAAATTTACATAAAGCTGCAAGGAATGAGGAAGTGGGGAATGATTCCTGCAAAATAGGATCTGATAGAATTGATGTCTGGTATTGAAAGCATTAGAACGAAGCTAAAACTGGCAATAGGCAGTAGGTTAACACCACCTGAAAATAACAGCTTGAGGCATGTGTTAGGGTCTATCCTTCATATCTGTTGGAGAACTACAGATGACACCTTTCCATGTTCCATGCTCCTTGTTGCTAAATAATATAGTACAAGTAGCTATATCATTCCCCAGGCCAGTTGAAAGAAATCTGGGCCTGTCAGTACACCAGAGCACAACTGCCCCTTTCTGCAAATATTTACCTAAGCAGCTGTTATGCATCTGCTTTAATGAACAAATAGGGGTACTTTTTTTTATACTCCCCTCCTCTCAAACAGTGTTTTCTGCTGGGGCGACGTTGAGAGAGCGAGTGCTACAGCAATGCCTGGCCACGGACATTACTGTAGTGCATTGCTTGCACTCAGGTTCCATTTTTAAGGTAGTCTTCTCCCCCGAGTTATAAATGCTAGGAACTTCCTTTGAATAAAGCTAAACTGCTGATATAATTCGATGACTCCAGTCATTGAGATTTACAGATGGCCATAATAATGCTTATCTTTTAATCAAGTTCTGATCATTCCACTTTGGACAGCATCCATGGGGTTTCCTCATGGTGGAGACCTTGAGCATGAGAGTTGGCTTGCTGACCCACTCTCAGAAGCTTATTTTGATATTGCATACTATGTTGTACCTCCCAGTTTTTCAGGCATGTAGAAATGGAAAATGAAAACAGAACATAACAAAATGATGGCTTCTTCCAAATTGGAGTGTGCGGTATATGCAGCCAGGATGCAAATATTGCCATTTTAGCCATGTAGGATGACAGTGAATTTTGATTAGTCAGGAGTTCTCCCAGTCCTGTTGTGATGTTATTTCTGCATGTGACAATATCTGCTTTCTCTCGTGCACGTCCTCAGAAGGCAGAAATTGAGAGATATATATTTTAATAAAGCACTAATAAACAATTGCTTGCCACCTGAGCTGCAACACAACCCTCTTCTGTGATTGGATTGTGAGGGCTTTGCTTGTTGTCAATGAGCCTGTCATGATTTTCAACATGTTACTTCACAAGAAGTTTTGTTTCCAGTGATCAGCTCATAAAACTGCCATAAGGAAGTGTGTTTTCACACTCGTCTTGTGTACTACTTGTTTTCAAACTCTCGGGGATGTAGAAATACACCAGATTTTTGGCAGTGTATGGCTTACAAATCAGCACCAATGTATCTATTGAACATCTCGAATGGTTAAGAGAGAGGGCAGATCTCATCAGAGGTCAATAAACAATGAACATCTGCCTTGCCAATCTTTTTCTGTACTACAGTTTTGTGCAGTCCCAAAAATCTTTCAGACATATGTTGAGCAGAGTTTCAAAACCAGAGCCTCCTGCTTCTACATATATTGGCCATTACTTAACTCTATGCAGTTCCGTCAGCATTTTTCTTGCTATAGTAGAAGCAGGTCATCAAGAAGCTTGGCTAGTCTTCTGTACCATGCCAGCACCTCGGCCTATATCTGATTGCTACCTTGGGGAGTGAAGTCCCTTGGTTTAAACAAGGAAGACATAGAATTGCTATTGATACTTCAAACTTCTGGTACTGCTGCCATTGTTTAGTGAGGTCCTTCTGCACCTGTCATTGTCACTTCTTGGCACATGACAATTAAATCTTGCTCTAAATAGGCAGTTCTGGCCATAACATGTAATTTCAAAGCAGTCTCAAGTTGAACAAATCTTGGAACTAAAAAAGAAAATGTTTTGCATTACTGAACTTCAAGCTGCAGCATTGCAGTTGAAAGAATATTAGCACTGTTTTTTCAAAGCCAGGCTGTACCAGTCTGTGTTGAGCTGCCTCTCAAAAAGACTTAAATCCTAAAAACACCAGTCTTTAGTCCCTCAGTATGTATTCAGTGGGCTGCCATCAGATGTACTTAAGTCTGAGTGGTGGTATGTAGGAAGGTGATCAATAAAGTAGTGAAGCCCCAAAACACATCAGTGTTTTTCACTAGAGCCAATAATAACCAGAAGCAAACAGGAAGCCAGTGCAATTTGCTCATGCAAAGGGAGGGTCAACTGAAATGTGGATGATGTTCAGTGGTAGCCAAAATTAGGATTTATTGCTGCAGTCCAACTGGGAGGCTTTGGCTCTTGGCCTATGACCAATATTACCACCTCTTGACAATTTGATATGCTGTTATTATTTAAATTGATTCAGAAGGTCTCAGAGGAGCTTAAAACAATAAACAACTCACCAGATAAGGAAAGATAACAGGTATTCCAGATCTTTAAAACTTCACCCCATCCATTCCCCTGCCTGCTACCCAGGAGAGCAAACCCTTCAGCTCATCTCAGCCATGCTTCCTAGTCCCCATTCACATTTAGGTATATGAAACCTCTTTCCACTTTCTGCTCCCCTCCACCTGCATGCCAACTGGCACTCCTACTCCTTTTATTCATACTGAGAGGAGCTCCCTCCTCTACTCCCAATGCACCCCACTCCTCTCTCTCATGTAGGGTCTGTGGATGCCCTCTGAAACGCATACACCCTAACAAACACAGCATTGAATTCAGAAGAACTATAACAAGAAAATAATGGAAAGCCCTTTTGTCCCTGTCTCCATCAAAGGGGGGCCCTTGAGCAGGCCTGATGTCTCTGTAGGGTTTGCAGGTTGGTTGTGTCCCACAAAGTGGGGCAAAGATGGTGTCTGGGATTGGGTCTGGCTCTTACCCAGAGGGGAGGGAGTGACATATGCAGAAAGTGAACTGAACTAAAGGCAGTCAGGAATCGGATGCTATCCGAAGATGATATTTATTCCTTCTTGCACAGCAAGAGCATCCCTTGCAATGTTCAGTCTGGTTTTCCCAGTCTCTGTCACACACATGGCTTTTGCCAACTGGGACATTGGCCCTTCGAGATACGGGTACCTCTCCACCTGATGTACCATCTCATTTTACTTTGCTTATAGCCATTCATTAATGATAAATCTATCCCATTTGAGAACTAGCCAAATGTGTTCAGTCGTTAACTTGGATGATGCTTTTGGTATTGTGAAGTAGAGAGTTTCTCTTATCTTAAACCTATGTTTATGATGGCTATAAAGTGATATGGTTTGATTTTCCTCTTCCTTTCACCTTGTACAGACATTTAATCTGCATAAAGAAGGCGTGAAATGCTCCTGCTCTGATCTGGCAATGTTTTCGACTCATTTCTGAACATGCTTAAATAATTGTATCATGCACAGTGCAGTAGGGATTCTTTTGGGATACCTTGCAAATTGGGGAAATGTGGTCTAGATGAATTTACTGTAAGGAGGTTGTGGAACCAGTTAGAAAACTTTACTCACAAGAATAGTGATGATCACTGATAATGGCTGACTCTCACACTGGAAGGATGTATTGAGTAGAGTTTAATAGGGGTCTGTTCTGAGTCTGGGATACTGATTGCACTTATTACATCTGTGGATGAAGCCGTGCTGTGAGGGGTTGGAAGCACTTTGGGCAACAAAATTAAATTTAAAAAATGATCTTGACAAATTGGGGAAATGGTCTGAAATAAATATTCAATGAGGACAAGTACAAAACACTATGTTTACCTGATGATGATAAACAGGATCTGCTAGTTAGGCCGAATTCTGTTGAAAACTGATCCAGAGGCTACTGTGGATCATAAACCACTTAACTGGGATGTATAAACAGTGTCATATCTATGACATGTGTGGTAATGTTTTCTCTCTTCTCAACACTGGTAAGACTCCTGTTCCGAACACTACACTTCCAGAAAGAAGTGGACTAATTGGAAAAAGTCCAGAAGGGAATAACAGAAATGATCAGAGATTAAGAAAACATGACCTATGAGGAAAGAAATGAGTTTGTTTAGTCTAGAAAAGAAAAGGCTGAAGGGAAGCATAAGTTTTAAAATATGTAAAAGGTTACTGGAAAGAGGAAGATCCTAATCTTCATGTCCCCTGGGAATAGGGCAAGAAGGGTTGGGTTTAAATTGCAGCCAAGGAGATTTTAGGTTAAACATTAGAAGAACCTTTCCCCACTGTTAAGATAGTTAAGTCTCAGGATAGGTTATCTAGAGAGGCAGTGGAGTCTCAGTCAATAGAGGTTTTACTGAACAGGTTAAGCAAAGTATCAGAAATGTAGGTACAGCTGATCCTGCCTTGAAGCAGGGAATAGAATAGATGGCCTCTCAGGATCCCTTTCAGCCCTATTTTCTATGATTCAGGACTGTAAAGACATTCTGCAAATAGATGTCTGGTTCCCATCTTAATAATTTAATTTAAAAGGTGCAGGCAGAAGTGAACATTTTTGCTGGATCTGGCCACAGAAAGCGGTTTATAGCCACACGAATGATGCGTGGCCCCTGCAGCTGGTGGGGGCGCAGTGGTGGCAGGAGTTCAGCGGTGGTAAGCGGGGAGCTCCCGCAGACACCACCGGCGCTGTTGACGGTGCAGGGGAGGGTGGCGAGCACTGACCAGGGGTTGCTGACCACCCGCAGACACCACCGGCAGCATCAGTGGCTGCCAGCAGGGATTGCAGACTGCCTACAGATGCCACTGGCAGTGTCGGCGGTTGGGTAGCGAGCGGCGACTGCCTGCCTTTTTGTAGGGGGTGCATCACCATGCTTGGGGGGTGCGTGTGCACCCGTGCACACCCCCTATGCATTGCCCCTGTATAGCCATGACTAAACATAAGTGCAGAACTTCAGACTGCTTGAAAAATGGCCAATCGAGCAAAAATCTGAACCCTCATTGCATGGACTGTACTAAGAGTAATCTTGAATCCAGTGAACAGAGAAGTTACTCCATCTGCACACCACGGAGAGTTCAACTTCTGCAGATGGCAGTGATACCTGGGTGTATTAGATTGCAAGGCCTGTGCATCAGAGGTAGTCTTAGTCAAAGGACATGGGGAATGGTGATGGTTCGGAGTACAGAACTGCTCTCCAGTAGTGTGAGCCTTATCAGAGAAGATGCTTTTAGTACCTTTGAGGGCGGCAGGTTTGGGTTTTTTTCAGATCATCTCCTGAAGAAGATCTGTGGTGGGGCAGGGAATAACAGTGCTGTGGAGGAGAAGGGGTTTACTATTTCATTTGGTGGGTCAAAACATTCAGGATTTCATTCAGCTTTCCTCACTCACTTGCAATGAATGCTGGGGACCTGCAAACGTGGATAGGCTAGTAGCAGAAGCAGCCTTAAGAATTGATGAAAAACTGCAAAGCAACAACTTTTTGTAAGACCTAAAAGAAGCTGTAATAAAACATTCCCAGCCTAGCCTTCAAAGGGACAAGTCTGGTTTCTGCCAGAATTGCTACGTGCACAATGCCCCAGGATACTGAGTGGCACCACTCACAACCAACGAGTTATGAGCCAGAAACACTGAATCCTTATGACAAATTTAAATTGGTTGATTGTATCCTAGGAGCAAGACATTGAACTGAATGAGCCTTACTGTGTCTCATTTATGCCTCTGAAGAAATGAAATAACCACCTGTTTTTTTCAGGATCAAGCGTTTCACAATACACTTCTGCTAGTAGCCCTTGACACATGTTCACATTAACATCACCTGATTTCAGAAGCCTGTTGGTACATCTGAGCCATTTGGCATTTGGTAAGATGGTGAAACATGCTTTAAAAATACCTTGGGTAGACCAGAAATTGTTACCAATTCATTATAATTTGATTTGGAAGAATGCCTGAAAGCCCAGTAAGAAATTGGGTCTCATTGCTGGCAGTGCTGCCCAATGATTAGTGCTGGATAGAGACACTGGTTTTCCTCCCAGTCCACTGGATACAATCATAGAAAATTAAGGCTGGAAGAGACCTCAGAAGGTCACATCTAGTCCAACCCCCTGTTCAAAGCAGGCAGGACCATCCCCAACTATATCATCCTAATCGAGGCTTTGTCTATCCTGGTTTTAAAATCCTCTAAGGATGGAGATCTACAACCTCTCTGGGTAGCCTGTTTCAGTGCTTTACTACCGTCCTTACAAATCAGCTCTTTCTGTCTATAAAAATGGGTGTCATGGTGACTATATCCTTTGTAAAATGCTTTGAGATTTAATGATGGCAACAGTATATAAAAATAGCATTATTATGCTGTACAAATACAACGGAGATTAGAGTCCCAGCCCATTGTATCTGTTTCTTGCTGCAGGAGCAAAGTGAGGGGCTGATAGTCCCTGACTATTCACTCAAACATCTCTTGGCCCGCCGGTTGGCTGGAGCTCTGCTGTAGCTGCATTGCACTTCATTTCCATTTTAGCCTTCACTGCTTTTCTCTGCAGACTGAGGAATGCCCTTTCCCTATTGAAGAAGCTAAAATTACCACTGAGAAGTGCTGCTGGGCTCTGCCGTAATAATGGGTACATCAGCATCTCTGCCATGAGGGAGAGCCTGCCTCATGAGGGATTTATAGCTTAGCCATTAATATTTGCTGTTTATTAGGTGTAGAAACCCTCAGCCCAGGAGCACTGCTGCCGGATTTGAGTTGCACAAGTTTGTATGCAGACACATTTCTTTTGGTTTTAGAGGTGCTTATTTCAGTTGCAAGATACAGGACTTCTGTGAGGATTTTCCTCGCTGTTTTGTGTGGCAGATGGTAGCTACAACTCCAGAGCAATTTAGTTTAACAAAATAAGCTACTCTTAAACTGAAATAGTAGGGTCAATATACAGGACCAGCACTGGTTTAGCTGCATGGCTTTAAAACATGCTTTTAATTTAAACTGGTACGAAATCATGTAAATCATGTGTATACATAGCCTGAGACTAGGAAGAGGATAGAGGCTGAGACTCCAGTTGAATTGTGCTCGACCTCAAAGCTTTTGCATTCGAGCCGTGGAGAGGGCAGTGAGAGCCAGAACGTGTGAGCTCAATTTGACGCGGCTTCATGACACTTCCTCTCTTCCCTCCAATTCATGACAATGCCTGGATAGGAGAAAATGCCAGTAGTTCTCTGACCCGGCTTCTTTGCATATCTCTGTAATTTAAAAATTGTGCACAAACCCTGAAATAACAGAACCCAGAGAGGTGGTAGAGTTGAAATTTTTTTTTTCCCTAATAGCATTCTGCACTCGTATGGATTCATATCGTGGGAGATGCTCTCAGAGAAGCCGTATTTAACATCTGCATGGCTTCTTCCACAAGGAGGAGAACCTTTCAGGAGGAAGGAGGATGGGATTTTCCAGGGACAACCAAGGGCAAGGTATTCCCTGGACCTATGATTTGACTGGGATTCTGCTGCCTGGGAACTTGGATAAGGGAGCTTTCATGCCCCCATAATGGTGCAGACTTCCCCGAAGATATCCCTGAGCTCCCATTAGTTTCCTTGAGATCCAGACAGATTATAAAGAATTGATCATTTGTGGGCTTGGAGTCACTATTGCTTTTCCTAGCCCTAGGAGGCAGTCTGCACACTATATCTCTTACTGGTGTGCTATACGCACGTCCTCTACCTTTTGTGTACTTGGACCGAGAATCCTTCTGAGAATGATTTGCCTCTTTTTCCCTGTTTTTACTGAGAGATCCACCATCTCAACAGAGGGTTTGTGGTCTGCTCTTATAATATTTGCCACTACTGCCCCGGGGTGGAATGATCTGGAGACTGGAGGAAATCAATTTAAGAGGAACGTTGCTTCACTCCCTCTCCTTGGCTTCCCCGTGGGAAGGTGATTGAGTCCAAACATCCATGAAGAAAATAGATATAGAATACAATACAATATACAATAAGGGCTACAGAGTTGTAATAAAGCATCTTTGTTCTTATATAAAGATCTAGAGCACATATAATTATCAATAATGAAAACTAGACTTATTAATACCAGGCTTTTTGCCCTTCAACTAAAAAAAAATGATAGTATATTTTTAATAATTTGGCAAAAACAACCATTGGAAGGTGAGTGAGACATTGCCTAAAATCATGCTTTTTACTCAATGTCCTTGTCCCTCTTGTGTGGGGACACCTATCAAAGTCAAGAGGGTTTTGCTCATGGAAAGTTGGCAGCAATGAGTCCTGAATTACCAGCAGGAGGACTCTCCTGCTATTCCTTTAAGTCATCAGAAAAGCACTGTAAAACTTTAGGGGAAAATGCTGAGATGGTAACATGGGTGACAGAGTGTAAGGACAAGGTCTGAGTCTGCAAACTCATGTAAGCATTTGCAGAATCCAGCATATTATAAAATGCAACGTCTACCAGCAAGTTAAACTTGAAGTTTTCTGTCCTGTGCCCTCTCACCATCCTCTATATGGTCAAAATCAGGACCGGCTAAAGTTGCTTGCTGTCCCCCCATATCTCCCCAGGCATATGTGCAAGAAGGGCTGTTAAGAGAAATAAGGAGGAAGTGGAGCTATGACCTTGTTCCCTCTTCCATACTAGCCCTTGGAGAGGGATGACGAGAGCATACTGAACCTCTGCAGTCCTGCTGCATTGCCACGCCAGTCAGCAGCAGTGACCTAGCTCCTAGTTAGGCCTCTATCAGTAAGAGCTTGAAAAGATTTCATTTGTATGTATTAAAAATGAATTGAGCATGTGCAACCCACCCCCCAAAATTAAAACAATTCAAATACCAGTGCTCCGTTTTGTCAGGACAAGTACTCAGCATCTACACCCAGTTTGCTTCTGTATGGACAGCGTTGGTGTTGGTTTTCAGTGACTTGGCCCCAGTCATCAGGGTGACTTAATATACAAGAGGCAGTTTCAGGAGATACACTCAGTCTAACATTTTTGTTATAATTGAATAATATTGCAAATTTGTTAGACACTCAACTCATTCCATATTTAATACTTTCAGAATTAATAACCAATTCAGTTTAGGACATGATGAATGTCCATGTCAAAGTCTAATCATATCTGGCTTTTGTTCCAGCATATTCCAGAGACAAAACATTTTTATGACTCTCATAGTCTATGCATTTTTAAAAACACAGAATAAAAAGTCTTGGCTGCAGTCCAGTCACTAGAACGATATGCATTCCATGAATATTTTTATGGCCACTGCTTGCTGTTGATCCTACTGGTACTCTTCCATGTTTGGAGTTCTTCTTCCTCTTACAATTGAGACATCATTTTTCTTTTCTTTTTTGTCATTTAAAAAAATCATATCTGGCTTCAGCTACTCCAATAAAAAGACTTAAATCCTACTGATAAAGTGGTGTAGTCACATACTATTTTAGAAACCTTCAGAAGATTGTCTAAACTGCATGGGAAGGAAGAGCGAGTGTCGAAAAATGTGATTTAAGGTCATACTCTTATGGAGCCTCTCTTATGTATATGGAGTAATGCTTATGCATAGAGTTGCACCGAAGTAAAAAAGTGAGATCTACTGTTACTCTGGCTGATCGCATGCTTACTGTGCATGTAGCTGCATCACTGCTGAAGCCACTTACCACTGTTTGGTGCAATGCTTTAATCTTGAATTAAGCTACCAGAAGGAGCTAAAAGAGAGGTACTGGCATATATGCTACTCAGAAAGAGTCCAAAAAAATCTAACTAGCTTATAAGATATGAGAAATTAAAAACTTGGAGTTTATGCAGTCAATGTCAATCATAAAATTAATGATAGCTGGATAACAATGTTTGAAAAGTGAGAATTTGGTCTATATAAAATGTGCACTCTTTGAAGGTGTACAAATTATTGATTGCTGGTCTGACATATGCAATGATTAGGGATTCTTGAAATGTTTTAAAGTAGGCTTTTAAGTTTCAGTTAGAGCCCACACAAAACAAGGATTGCAAAGGTGCCTGCTTAGCATAATGTGGAGGTTCATTTTGCATCCAAATTGACAGGAGAATAACTGGATTTTAATTTTATTTCCCCCATATCAATGGAGAAAAGCGCCTTCGTTAATACCCTTCAAAAAGAAAAAGATGTTTTGACCTCTGGTTTTATATGTGGAAAAATCACTTTAAAATTCAGCAGTGTAGAGAAAGTAATATTTAACATTAAAAAATAAAGTGGGGTGGGCCTTGTAAACTTAGAGGTTTTTAAGGAGAAGGAACTAATATGGTCATCTGGTCTGACCTCCTATATTAATGTAGGTCATAGAATTTCATGCAGGTGTTCTTGCCACAAGTCTGGTAACTTGTGATTGGACCGAGTTTATCTTTTAGAAAGGCATCTGATCCTGATTTAAAGATTTCAAGTGAAAGCCAGGGGCAGATCCAGGTGGGGTGCAGGGGTATGGTTGCATTCCCCTTTGATTCTTGCTCACCAACTGCCTGGGAGGGGTAGGGGCATTTCTGTTTAGGTAGTAATGCTGAGATAGTCAATTGACTTCATGGCTCATGATCATGATCGTCTCCTGGTTTCCTTTTAATCCCTTTCTGCTCCACAGCTGTTAATGACCCGCTCTCCTTTTTAATGGCCTTGATATTTCACTGTTCAAACTATCCTTTCTTTTGCAATTTGGCTGTCTGGTAGCCATTCCTGGTAATGTCTCTCCTATTTCACAGCCCTGCATACTGTTTTTAGCTCTAGCTAAACATTTTAATTCAAGTGTGGTAATATTAACTCAGGTGTAAAAATGACTGACAGTGAAGTATTGGAGGCACTGTCAAGATGCTCAAAAAGGCTAGATTTTGTTTTATGAATCTGAATGAGATGTACATTTAACTGTAATGATTACAGGACTAATGATAAAATATATTTTGACTATTTTTTGCCCAGTTTGTTGGGTTTTTAAAAATACTTTATATGTACTCTAGCAAATGAATGTACCTTCCAATAGTTCATTTGGTTTTGCTTTGATCTTAAATTGAATAACATAGTTCTAGCCCACTATCATGTTGGCAAAGCTCCTAGTTTCTCTTTAACTGGAGAAAAATGTGTTGTTATGTGATATGCTACACCATCTGCACCCTCCTTTTCAAAATCCTGGATCCACCCATGGTGACAGCCAACATTTGTACAGTGCCATGCATCATGGGGGATGTTCCATAAGTAGGGCTCCTTAGCAGTAGAGGCACTCAGATGATCACATCTTTCAGTAAGTGGTTCCAGTGGCCAATCATCCTTATGGCTAATAGAAAAATAAAAATTCATTTGGAGTAAAGGGCAAGAAGCAAGATATTTTAAATTTATTTTTTAGTTTTCCTACTCATATCTAATTCCCATGATCATGCTTCATGAGAATTACCCTATTTTAAGGCCACAAGTTAAATATTTATAGAGTTCCAATAAGTGATTCGGATTTGGAAGCTAGACAAATTCAGAAGTAGGGTGCTAATTTTCAGCAGCAAGGGTGCTTAACTATTGGAAAAACAGTTTAGGGAATGGTGGGTGGATTTCCCATCACTTGCTCTCTTGGAGTCATGACTGTTTATCTTTTTAAGACCTCTGCTCCAGCTCAAAAAGAAGCTATGGACTTCATACCTGAATTCCTGTATCAAACCCTTACAAAGTACTAGTTGGGTGGATGAAGGGAATGCAGTAGTTGCAGTGCACTTGGACTTTAGTGAGGCTTATGTTAGAGTCCCATATGACCTTATCATAAGCAAACTGCAGAAATCTGGGCTAGATAAAATTACTACAAGGTCAATAGATAATTGGCGCAATAACTGCAAGCAAAGGGTAATTATAAATGCATCAACATCAGAATGGCAAGAGGCTCTGAGTGGGGTTTCACAGGGCTCTGTCCTGAGTCTGGTGCTGTTCAACATATTTATTAATTTTTTGGATGCTGGACTAGAGAGAATCCTGAGCAAATTTACAGATGACACAAACCTGGGAAGGATTGGAAACAGATTGGAGGATTGGAGTAGAATTCAGAAGGGTCTTGATAAATTGGTTAGAAACAGTAGGATGAAGTTCAGTGCAGAGAAATGCAAGGTGCTACACCTACAGAAGGGTAATGAAAAGCACAAATGCAGAATGGGAGGTAAATGACTGGCAACATTGCCATGAAGAACCTTGTGCTTTTGGTGGATCACAGACTTAACATAGGTCAGCAATGTGGTGCCATTGCAAAAAAAAAAAAAAAAAGCAGCAAATGAAATTTTGGGGTGCATCAGCAGGAGCACTAGGGGTAAGACATGAGATGTGTGGAGTCATTCATTCTACTTGGTGCTGGCTAATCCTCATTGAGAGTATTTTGTGCAGCTTTAGCCTCTGAATTGTAAGAGGGATGTGCAGAAGCTAGGAAAGGGTCAGAGTGGATGACAAAAATGATAAAGGGGTTGGTTGCATGGCAAACTATGAGGGAAGGTTAAGAAAACTAGGCCTGTTTAGTTTGGAGACCAGGTGATTAAGGGAGAAACATGATAGCAGTCTTCAAATATCTTAAAGGATGCCATAAAGGAGGATGAGAACAACTTTTCTTCATTGCTGCAGAGGACAGGATGTGAAACAATGATTTCAAATTGCAGCAAAGTAAATTTAGACTAGGGATCAGGAAAACCTTTTTTTCTGTTAGAACAGCGAGGCAGTGAAATAGGCTGCCCAGAGAAGATGTGGACTATCCCTCATTGGGGGGTTTCAAGAAGAGGCTGGATAAGCATGGGGCAGGGGTGATTCGGAGCAGCATTTGTTCAGGGGCTTGGAACAGATGACCCTCGAGGTTCCTTTCAACCCTGTGATTTTATGGTTCTGCAGGAGGTTGAACTAGACCAGGGGTGTCAAAGACACGGCCTTCAGGTCAGATTCATCCTGCAGCACCTTAACTGGCCCATCGTGGTGCCTGTAGTTCTTACATTGGATCTGAACACGGTATGCACTGGACTAGCCCTGTGTTAGTCATCTGGCCCATGGGCTTGATGAGTTGTACACCCCGAACTAGAGAAAAGACTGATCTTTTCTGATCCTAAGAACTGTTATTTCACTCACACTAATAGTTGTTTTACAAAACATGTGATATATTGTCAGTTGTTCTACTAAGTTTCAAGGCTCATCTTCCTTTTTCTCATGGAAAAAAACCAAAAAAAATGAAGACTAAGCTATGACAAAACCTACCATGAATAAGCAAGTCAGATTAGGTGGTACTGTACCCATCTGAATTTAGGCAGACTCCTCTGCTTCCTAGCACCTCTGATTAATGGTGAAGGGTGGAGATTCTTTTACTGACTTAAAGTAGCAGGTATGGCTAAGACAGGGGTGGGCAAAATGCGGCCCAGGGGCCGGATGTGGCCGGCCAGGGCCCGCGGGGCCCTTAAAAATTTTTGAAAATTAATATTTATCTGCCCCTAGCTGCCTGTCATGTGGCCCTCGATGGCTTGCCAAAGCTCAGTAAACAGCTCTCTGCCCAAAATAATTGCCTGCCCCTGGGCTAAGACATAATGGTATAAGCCTGTGGAACAATAAGGCTGGTGATTTCAGTGGCCCTTGGTTCGTGTGATAATAAGGATGATGACCACTTGAAAATATGGCCATTGCCATCTAAAACAAATACGTTTGCATGCTAAATATGCACAGGTACATCCTACTGCTGATCCCTCTGCAAACATACCATCTATAGGAAAAGCAACTTGGCATGGACATCTATTCACAAGGGAACTCTGCATCATACTTTTTTTTTTCCTTGCTGCCCTATTTGTTTCTTTAGATTTCAAAGTCATGCTCAGATTCCTCCCGTTTCATGGTTGCGATAGGAATTTGCCATGAATATACAAACTCAGCCAATATAGGGGATCATTTTATAAACAAATGAAGATTGCTTGCTAGGCAGGTTTTTTCAGCTTCAAGTAGATCTCAAATACACGAGATGTTCCTTTGCGTAGCTTTAATGGCATCTGCACCATATTAGATCTTTAAATCACCATTAGTCTTGCCCAGTTTTGTGGCTCTGTTACACCTAGTTAATTAGCAGCTTCTTTGTGTTTCATAGATTTTATAGACGTTAGGGCTGGAAGGGACCTGGCAAGATCATTGGGTCCAGTCCCCTGCCCAAAGAGCAGGAAGTCAGCTGGGGTCAGGTTGTTAGGTTTGACCTAGAAACCACTACACATAGCCCAAGCAAAAGTCTCTGTTCTGTAACTAATGCTCAATTGCAATGATAAGGAGAAGACAGTCTTAGATAAAGGAGACTTGAAAACAAAAGCAGAATCAGAGGACTAGGGCAAAGAGCTGATTTAAATATTAAGATTCACACCCCTAGGTGGGGAGAAAGTATGCTAATGAAACATACATGTATGGAAATGAGATACATAGCTAAAACACAGGTATAGAGACATGCTCAGTAAAGAACTCCTTGCGTCACTCCCTTATAACCAATTAGCAAACAAGAATGCTTATGAAGGTCCAATACTCCTGTATAAAAGATGCTTAGAATTAAGAATCTGTGTGCTTGTTACGTGAAATTATTCCGCTTGCACCTTGTATTGCTAGCAATAAATCTTTATACTTTCACCCCTGGTATCTTTATTGGCTTTTGCATACCGGGCACGATCCCAGACTTGAGCTGGGGCACAACAGTTTTTGGCACCCCAGATGGGACTGCCTTAGATAACTTTGCCCGGACTAGCTGACGACCAGACACAGCTCTTCCTTATCAAATGTCAGGCGCGCCCCGGGATCTCTTTTCCCGGTGAAACTTTTGTTTCAGGGGGAGCTGGATTGCTGAGGCGGCAGTAGCCTAACGGTGCAAAGTCATAGAGTGAAAGTATCAATAACAGGCACCTGGGTGAGAGGGTAGAAAGGGCATAAGGCCTACCGTCAGCACGCCTGCCTGGGATTATCTCTGTAAGTATTCTGTCTGGCCCGAGTCCAAGACCAGTGATTTTTCCCCTGTGAGGACGAGGACTAAGAACAGATCCCTGGATCCCAGGTAAGTCGGACGGTCAGGACCGGGAAGGCAGCCCTGAGATGGGTACTATTAACAGTAAGGTTAGGAAATGTACCCCCCTCTCTTGTGCATTGGGACATTGGGCAGAGTTTGGTGGAGATCCTATGACTAGGAAGAAAGCTAAATTCTTCTGTGAAACTGCGTGGCCACGCTATCAGCTAGATGATCAAGAACATTGGCCTCCGGAGGGAAGTGTTAATTATAATACTATCTTACAATTGATTTTGTTCTGCCGGCAGAATGGTAAATGGGAGGAATTGATGTATGCGCAAGCGTTTATGTCTCTTAGTAGAAATAGAAAGGTTTTGGAGGAATGTGGACTGGGGGAGGGAGTTGGGGTCTGTGAGATGACTTTGGTAGCTAATAAATCCTGTCCGGGACTGTCCGGAGCCGGAGGCTCTTCCCCCTCTGCTGCCTTTACCATATTCTCTTCCTCTTCCTCCTCCTCCTCCTGATACATCGGATTCCTTGCTGGCATCTGCTCTTCCTGCTTCTTCCCCCCCAAGGCGGAGATTGAAAATACTCCCCAACCTAGGAATCTGGAACAGCACCAGCCCTGGCTGTCAGGTGTTTGGCAATCTCCAGATTCCCCGATTTCTCCTGATATAACCCCAGGAGGTGGGTGGAGAGTACAGTTAAGAGCAGACTCCGGGGTTAAGGGAAAACATCACAGGGAATCTGATCCTGGCCGTGGGAAGGGAAATGGGGTATTTCCCCTAAGAGAACAAGTGGTACCTGGGCCTCTAGAAGATGATGGGGAGCCAACCTACCGTCGAACCTTTGTGCACATTCCTTTCACTACATCAGATTTGTATAATTGGCGGAACAATACCCCCAGCTTGAGAGAAGGTACTGAAAAGGTACATAACCTGTTTAAAATGATTTTCAAAACCCATAACCCAACCTGGGCAGATGTTCAGTCTCTTTTAGATATCCTGTTGACACCAGAGGAGAGGAGAATGGTAGTGGGCAAAGCCCATGAGTACGTGGAAAAGGAGATTACTGCAGGGAACTTGCAAGGAAATAGGGACAATCATGTCCCCACCCAGGAGCCAGATTGGAAACCAGACCAAGATATGACCTCTATCCATGCCTATCGAGAATATATCCTCCAAGGATTGAGAGATGCTGTGAAAAAACCCCAGAATCTCAGTAAGGTGTATGAGGTCCGACAGGAGACAAATGAGACCCCGAGTGCTTTCTTGGAAAGAATTTACACTACTTTCAGACAATACACTCGTGAGAACCCGGAGGATACATCAAACGCTCGCATGGTAAATATGATTTTTATAGGTCAGAGTGCACCGGACATTAGAAAGAAATTGCAGAAGACAGACGGAGCAACAGGTATGCCTATTTCCCAACTAGTAGATATTGCTTACCAAGTATTTACTAACCGAGAAAGTGTTCAGGAAAAGCAACAGGACAAAAAAAGAGGAGAGAAAGATAAAAATGCAGGCAGCCCTACTGGCAGCTGCAATCACGGGAAAACCTAGAAATGAGGGATCCCGGAGACAGCCTCAGAGACGGGATCCATTAGAGAAAGATCAGTGTGCCTATTGCAAACAAAAAGGACATTGGAGGCGGGAATGCCCCCGTCGGAAAGTTGGGGAAGGTGAAAAGAAAAAAGAGGAGAGCAGTGGACTGTTTGCTTTTGGAAGGGATTCAGATTGAAGGACACCGGAGGCCCGGGAGGGAAAGATAACCCAGATCCCAGTGTCCCCTGATGAGCCTCTGGTTAAAATGCAACTAGGGGACAAAGATGAATTGGTAAATTTTCTCGTTGATACAGGTGCTGCCCATTCTGTCTTAACTCAAAAACTGAAACCTTTAAGTAAAAAGGCTGTCCCGGTGGTAGGGGTTACAGGGAAGGCAGTAACACGACCCTTTTTACAGCCAATGACCTGTAATCTTGGGCAGACTGAAGTCACCCATCAATTTTTGTACATGCCAGACTGCCCTGTTCCCCTTTTAGGAAGAGACCTCCTCTGTAAACTGCATGCTACGTTGTCGTTCCAGGATGGGCAAATGTTTTTAACAGTGCCTTCTGAAAAGGGGTGGCATTTGCAGGCTTGCCTTCTCGGCCTTCTCCGAGAGGAAAGTACACCGGATATCCCTCAAACCCTGCTCGATGCTGTTGTTCCATGGGTATGGGCAGGTCATCGACCCGGAAAGGCTAAAATGCTGACCCTGTAAAGATTCAACTTTTGCCAGGGGCCCAGCCTCCATGTGTGAAACAATATCCAATGCGGATGGAAGCCAGGAAAGGAGTGAAGCTGTTAGTTGAACAGTTCCTGGAGTATGGCCTTCTCCGTGAATGCACATCAGCTTTTAACACACCCATCTTGCCTGTGAAGAAGCCTAAGAGTGATGAATATCGTTTCGTCCAAGACTTGAGAGCTGTAAATAAAGTGGTTGTGAGTATATACCCTGTGGTTCCTAACCCGTACACTCTGTTATCTGCCTTGAATCCAAATCATAACTGGTTTACGGTTATTGATTTAAAAGATGCTTTTTTCTGTATACCAGTAGAGAGGGGATCTCAGGAAATATTTGCATTTGAATGGGAAGACCCAGATACTAGCATCAAGACTCAGTTTTGCTGGACTGTCTTACCCCAAGGGTTTAAAAACAGCCCAACCCTATTCGGCACTGCATTAAGCAAGGATCTACGTAGGCTAAAACTGCCACCATCCTGTGCTGTCTTGCAATATGTGGATGACTTGCTTTTAACAGCCACCACTGAAGCAAGCTGCTTGGAAGGAACAATTTGCCTCCTTAATTTTCTGGGACAGGAAGGATACCGGGTGTCCAAAAATAAAATGCAGCCCATATCCCAAAAGGTAATATACCTGGGATTTGAATTACAGCCTGGTCAGAGAGCCCTGTTGCCTGAAAGAAAAGAAGCTATATGCCGGCTAGCACCCCCAAAAACGAAGAGACAATTACGGGGCTTCTTAGGTACAGTAGGTTTTTGCAGGATTTGGATTCCAAATTTTGGGGTTATTGCAAAACCTCTGTATAGAGCTACACAAGGTGATGAAAAGGTGCTTGAATGGACTGAAGAGTGTGAGCAGGCATTCTGCCAGTTAAAGCAGGCTCTCATTGAAGCACCCACCTTAGGACTACCGGACATGAGTAAGCCTTTTTCCCTTTTTGTGCATGACCGAAGTGGGGTAGCCGTGGGAGTTTTAACACAGAAACTGGGTAGTTGGCAAAGACCGGTGGCATATATGTCTAAACAGTTGGACTTTGTGTCATCTGGATGGCCTGTTTGTCTCCGGGCTGTTGCTACCACCTGTCTGCTAATACAAGAAGCTGAAAAGTTAACCCTCGGCCATGAAATGATCTGATGAAGACATTAAAGAGTATCGGTCCAAGGACCGAGCCCTGCGGGACCCCACTGCCCACACCCTTCCAGGTCGAAACCGACCCATCTACCACGACTCTCTGGGTGCGACCCTCCAGCCAATTCTCCACCCACCGGACTGTGTAGCCATCCAAGTCACAGCCTCTTAACTTGTTCACCAGTATGGGGTGGGATTTTGGTGTGTTTAGGGTGATTTCTGGCTTTGTGTAGATATGTATGTTGGTCTGTGGGTTTCATGTATATGGCGTTTTGTATTTTATCATTTTAAATATTGATTATGGTGTCCAAGAAAGAGGAGGAGGGCATTCTGCACAGCCACTTATGAACTTGCTATCTTTGGCATGTTTAAAAGTAGTTACCAGGGGGTGCTCCGAGAAATTCTGTACTGCCACATTCTTGGGGTTGGCATGTGTAAGGGGGAGCAGGCAGGTGGTTGTGAGGATTCTTATCTGTGAATGTTGTGGACATGGTGTATGGGTAGCTTATACTTATTTTCTGTCCCTGGAGTTGTCATGTCCAACAGTTGCTAGTGAATTTTATAAGAATATCAACATAGGAATCCTTGCTATCTCAAAATGTAAATGCTGTGATATTATCTCATGAGTAGTATTTCATCCTTAATCACCTTGTCCTTTTGTCGTCACATTCTTATAAGCTGCACCTCTCAGTGGAAAAAAGGTGCAACTTGCCCCATTGTCAAATAGGCATAACTTAACTTTTGGCTATCATAATAATGGTAATAAGAAACTGATCACCCAAAGGTATGCATAGAATCATGCAGAGTATGTCTCCGTTAGGGTTATTTTTTTCTTTCTGATACTTGAATCAGCCAGTGGCACAGAATGTCAACTTCATGCTTCACTTGAGAGGAAGATGCTTTGGCTGATATGAACGTGTCTGTCACTATCATAGCCTGCAGTAATTAACAAAATGCTGAGAGCTGTAAGCAACCTGGGAAGCTTGATTGCATAACACTAACAAGGGATGAGCAGTGCAGGCAGTTGTGAGTTTTATTTGAAACACAACTTTTCAATTCAGGAACCCCAGTGATTTTGTTAGGTTTGACCTAGAAACCACTACACATAGCCCAAGCAAAAGTCTCTGTTATGTAACTAATGCCCATCTGCAATGATAAGGAGGAGACAGTCTTAGATAAAGGAGGCTTGAAAACAAAAGCAGAATCAGAGGACTAGGGCAAAGAGCTGATTTGAATATTGAGAATCACACCCCTGGGTGGGGAGAAAGTATGCTAATGAAACATACATGTATGGAAATGAGATACATAGCTAAAACACAGGTATAGAGACATGCTCAGTAAAGAACTCCTTGCGTCACTCCCTTATAACCAATTAGCAAACAAGAATGCTTATGAAGGTCCAATACTCCTGTATAAAAGATGCTCATAATTAAGACTCTGTGTGCTTGTTACGTGAAATTATTCCGCTTGCACCTTGTATTGCTAGCAATAAATCTTTATACTTTCACCCCTGGTATCTTTATTGGCTTTTGCATACCGGGCACGATCCCAGACTTGAGCTGGGGCACAACAAGGTGACCCCAACAAGGTGAGCATCCACACATTTCTTGAACGTATCCAGAGTAGGTAATTGCACCACTTCTGGGGGAACTCTATTCCAGACTCTGGAGACTTGGACAGTAAAGAATTTTTTCCTTATGTCTAGTCTAAAACAGTCTTCCAGCAGTTTGTGACTGTTAGACCTTGTCTTCCTTTGGAGTGCCCTGGTGAACAGATGTTCTTCCAATTCCTGGTGCACACCCCGATACACTTATAGGCTGCCACCAAATTCCCCCTGAGCCTTCTCTTCTCCAGGGTGAAGAGTCCCATGCCTCTCAGCCTCTCCTCATAAGGCCTGCTCTCTTGACCTCTGATCATGCGCGTGGCTCTCCTCTGAACTCTGTCAAGCTTCTCCATGACTTTTCTAAAGTGTGGAGACCAGAATTGGATGCAGTACTCCAGCTGCAGCCTTATCCAGGCTGAGTAAAGCGGGAGGATGACTCCCTGGGTCTTGCTTGATGCACTGGTAGATGCAAGCCAGAGTTTTATTTGCTTTGCCAGCTGCAGCATTGCATTGGTGGCTCATGTTCATCTTGTGATCAATCATGACCCCCGAGTCTCTTTCGGCTGTGGTGCTAATGAGTATAGCACCGCCGAGCCTATAAGTACGATGTGGGTTCTTTCTCCCAAGGTGGAGCACTTTGTCTTTCTCTGTGTTGAATGTCATCAGGTTTTGATTAACCTACTTTGTAAGCCTGTCCAGGTCAGCCTGAATTGCCAGACTATCCTCTAGCGTGACCACACTTCCTTATAATTTGGTGTCATCTGTGAATTTAGCCAGTCCAGTTCTGACACCTGAATCCAGATAATTTATGAATATATTAAAGAGTACTGGTCTGAGTACTGAGCCCTGGGGGATGCCACTGGTCACCATGCGCCATGTTGTCTCAGTTCCATCTGGGTCCAACTACGGAGCCAGCTCCCCAGCCATCAGACTGTAAGGTTGTCATGGCTGCAGTTCCTCAATTTTACCACGAGGACATCATGGGAGACCAAGTCAAAGGCTTTCTTGAAATCCAAATATATGACATCAACCTCTTCTCCCTTGTCCAGGTGATGCGTCACCTGGTCATAGAAGGAAATAAAGTTGGTGGGGCAAGACCTACCCACAATGAAGCCATGTTGGCTATCTCTCAGAAAGTTGCTGTCTGTTAGCCTGTTGTTGATGGATTCTTTGATGTCATGTTGGTGTTGGTGTCATGCTCTTTACTAACTAACATCTAGATTAACATTTTCTTATGTCTACCTGGACCCCTGGGATTAAAATATACCTGAGTTGCATCCTGACTTTTTTTTAGAGCTCTGAAGTGAAACTGGTGCAGTGTCTGATGTTCATTTGCATAGTATGAAGCAAAATTGTGTAAAATTCAAATGCCCTTGAATCCAGCTGAACCTCTGGTCACTTAAAAATCAAATGTAATACGATAGCACAATTTTATACCAGATGATGAAGAGTACCCTTTAAAGAGTCCTGTTGTATAAGATGATCTGTGACCCACTCTCATGATAAATGCCATTTACTTGAGCATAAATTCTGAAATATTTAAACTTCCTTTGAGCCTCAGATTTAAGACTTGTACTTTGAAACAAGATAAATTCATGTAGGGTCATTTGTACTCTCCACTATCAGAGAGTACCTAAACTTGATTCAATGAAAATAAAGTATGGGATGCTTTTAGATGAGACCTTAAGAACCAGGGCTTTCCATGTTCTGAATGGACAGTAAGATACCATGGAACTTTTCAGAAGAACAAGGGTTTATCCATATGTCCCTGGCCAAAATTTTCTCTCCTCTCTAATGCTATGCTGGATATATGGTATCAGTTGCTCAAATGATTGCAGCCTTTTACTTAAGAGAGAGCTTTTAGTAGTGAATAAAACCATTCCTTTAGACATTGCATAGAATTTGTAAAGCTCTTTGTGATCTTTATGGATCTAAGGCTTTGCAGAGTTGTTTGTTTTAGATGGTGATGGCCAGATTTTCATGTGGTCATCATGAATTTTTGTCTCACAGACCACGGTCCACTGATATCAACAGCCTTGTTCCTTTAGAAAGGCATGGGTCCAGCACAGCAACCCCTATACATGATTGGAAGCTTATATGAATAACTCTGTTGAAATCAACATGGTTACTCAGCTGTAAATCATTATAATTGCAGAAGCAGGTTCTAAATGTATTATAGTTGGCCTCAGTGCTTAGCCACCATCTTGGTAAAGTTAACTTGTCTGCATTGTAGTCGGAAACCAAATTTTTCAGGAAGCTCTTTCCCATTTGTTTTGCTGCCATCCAAGTTGGGCAGAATATAGCAACATAATAATGGTTTCTAAAGGGAATGCTTTAAAGAGAACCAGGTACAAGTTTACTAGTCATCGTTCTGGCACACTTTTCCACAGCAATCTAACCCTATACTGTAGTCACTACTGACAGGTAGAGGACAAATTTGCATAATGAACTGTTTAAATATTCAGTTTTATCAAGGCTTCAAGGCACTATTTGTCCTCACCATCTTCAATAGCTAGTGACCCTATCTAAATCAACATCATTTGTCAAATCAAATTAGGCTTGTTGTTAATTTCAGACAGTGATGTTCATCTTTTTGATGCTTTCAAACAACTTTGAGGTAAATCCCTGTGACATAATGCTACTTAGATATGCTAAATGAGTCACTTGTTCAATGCTGCAATTGTCAGAAAAATATGAAACTTAGCTCTAAGGTAAATATTGTTGGGTCACTTGAAATGTATGCAAATTTGACATTTCTTTACTGATTAGCATATCTACACATCAAAGTTTTCTATATATCACATCTGATATATTTGATCCAGGAGAGTTAAGGTCAGTAGCACTGGCATACTCTTTACTTTGCGTCAGACAGGATAAGAAATTAAAGGCTTCTTGAGGGAAACTTTCTAGCTGAAATCTTTGCCTAAGCTGAGAACATTTGCTTGCAAGGTGCTAAAAGAAAGATACTAGAAATGATGGTTCTTCAATATAAACCTAGTAAAGGAGCACAAAATGGTTATCTAGCTATTAAGGGCATTTTTACATGTGCTCTGGGAGGCATTGGGGAACGCACTTTAATTAGCGAGCCACGCTAATTAAAAGTGCCTGAGCGTCATGTGTATCAGCATCCCCCGCGCTGAAAAATGGCGGCAAGGCATGTTGGCCTAAACCTTGTTCGATGAGCTTTAGTTCGAAGTGCCCTGCCACCATTTTTCAGTATGGGGACGCTGAGACACGTGACCCTAGAGTCTGGTGGAGTATGGTAATTAACACGCTTCAGCAGACTCGATTAATCGCCCATGCTTCCCGTATTGGCAATGATTAATTGAGTCTGCTCTGATGCATTGGGTTTCTAGCGCATCGGAGCTGGCTCCCTGCATGTGTATAGGAGCCCTAAGTGTCCCCAAATGACAAAAAATTAGAAAATTAAATATCTAGGTTAAAAAAAACTAGAAGGTTTCTCTTAATCTACAAAATATATTTTCTGAAATGGAACCAAGTATATTTTCAATACTTGTTGGAATATAACCCTTTGAAGCAACTTTTCAGCACTTTAGGAACAGAAGATAGTTGCATATCTTATTTCTGTTAAAAGCGGCGTATTCATGGTCTTGCATTAAAGACTGTAAGATGAATCCACTAGTCTTGTATAGAGTTTTGGTGGAGCAAAACAGCAAAGAACATGAGTAACTTTGCTTAATGATTAGTCTTAGAATACCAACGTGGGCAATAATGTGAGTAAAGCTATGCACACAATTTATAGAACTTAGCTTTTAGCAACTAACTCGGTAATGTACTACCTTGGTAATGGGCACAGCTCTCTAAAAACTGTGGACTGTTTCTTCCTAAAAATCCCTTGCTTGCTTGTATGGTAGTGACAAATGTTTCTCCTTTTGAATAGTCATAGGACTATTCAACCCTCCATACTCCATTGGGATTGTCTCAATAGCTGAACAGGGGCTATGTCAATGCAGGCGATAACACATCCAGCAAGTAGGTGATACGCACTGAAATTCCTGATGAATTTCTTGACGGGGAATAAATACCATATGTACTGAGAAACTGGTTTTCTTTTACAGTAGGAACCCTCAGTCATGCATATTTTTCTTTCAAATATAGCAAAGGTATCTCTGCTACAGCATGCACTGAATGCTAGCAACATTTTGTTTCAAATTAAAATAATAATTATTTTTTAATTATTAGAGCAGAATGGAGTGTCTGACATCAGTAACATATATTTATTTTTCTTTTCCCCTTGTATAGCTGAAACATGGCCAAACAGTATTTCCTCCCCTTTTACACTTTCCTATATGTATATTCACTCCTGCACTGAGCTCTTGCATGCTAAATTCTAGGAATGATTGAATGGATGACTTCTTAGACCCCCAGAAAATAAGGAATGGAAATGCTGATGGATCCAATATTACTGCAGGGCATGTAGCACCATGATCATAAATTAGTAGTTGATGTTTGATAATAAATCAATAATGGCTTTTATCTACTAGGTAGAAGATTTTTCTATTCTCTCCTCCCTTCCCCATCTTGACGGCGTGGTGTAAAACGAGGAAACCGAACACTTGTTCTTAAGGCAAGATTTAAAAACTACTTTGTTACACGATTCACATTTGCAAGCTGCCCATGCTTCCCATATTGGCAATGATTTTGACAAATGTAAAAAAGTCACTAATATTTTGACACTTTCACTGCCCAACTATGATACCAGCTGGCTGTGAATTCAGTTATTCATTGTTCTGCTGTATTTTAAAGACTGGTCCAGAGCCAATGTACTGGACCGGCTCCATTCATTCATTTTCAAGATTGAAGTTTCAGCTAACTGTAGTGGCCATTTTTCAAATAGGTTTGGAAACCTCTTCCAATTTAGCAGGATCACACAGATTACAAAAAGTCAAGTCTGCATTTGAATTTAAAGCTGTCCCCTGGAAGAGAAAGATCATATTTTTTTCATTCAACAGAGGACTAACTATTCTTCATACAATTTATGGACACCAAGTTTCTTTTGTGCCCTCTCTTCCTCAAACTTGGTCAGCACATTCTCCACAATAAAACAGGCAAAGAAAAGTGATGCTTTATGCTTATTAAATTTATGTTACATGAATCTAATCTAGGAAAAAAAAATCTTCTCAACATCTAAAAGGAAAACTCACCTGCTTGGGTTCAAGGCTGCCCTCATTCAATAGCTATTCTTAAAGAAACCAACCATGAACTTACACATTTGGCTGCAGATAAACATAATGTTAACGCAGACTAAGATGAACCCTCCCTCCTGGTGCAGCAGAACGATAGGACGCTCTGCAAAGAGGATCATTTCTTGCTCGATCATCTTGGAGAGGGGTAAAGGTTCAACTTAACCATCTCTTTTCAAGCACCCACCTTTAAAAAATATAATAAAAAGTGCTTACTTGGTAAGTCTTCTTTATTGTGCCTGTTAACATTTTACAATATTTTCCAAAAGCCAGTAACCATATTCATCCCTCTGGCTTGTAACTCACTGATTAAAAAACAGATTGCCAGCAGTCATCTGCTATTGTCTGCCTTCTTAAATTCTGTTTCTGGTTTAATTTACTTGATTGTCCCATACACTATTCATGAGTTCTATAATATTCCAAACTTTAATTTCAACAGATTAATTCTTACTAATTATTCAACATATGAACCTGCACATGAGAATTCTACTGTATGCACCATCCTGAGGCACAGAAAGCAATGTCGAATCGTTTTCTGATTTCAAGTGGAAAACAAACTAATTATGTGGAAATATGATAATATATTGTGCTGCAGGGACCAGCCCTTTGTCTGTTTAGAAATGTTTACTTATGATCGGCTCCCTGTGTTATTTCTTCCAGGAGGAGCTGCCCTTTCTTAATGCATAAACATTATTGACTGGTCCATGATTCTTTACTTCAAGTAAAGTTGATTTACATAATTTTATATTACTTCCGTCTGGTGGAAACAAACAAGACATCCCAGGAAACTAATAAGTGTGCTAACTATAGCAATTGTCTGGAAAGATAAGATACATTAGGCCTTGAAAATAGAGGACCACTTATTTCTCTTATTTTCCTTAACTTTCTTCTGCTGTTGTGCAACTTTACTCCCCCTCTTTTTGTTTTGATGAGTATTGGGATCTAGTGCCTTATTATCATGGTGTACTATACAGCAACCGTCAAAAATGAACCTGGCTTTTTTTACCACAAGGTGGGCAATGGGCATGTCTACACCTGCAATTAATGCTGCTGAATATGCTCCAGTGTGATCTGAGCCGGAGTAAACCAAGCCCGACGTCTACACGTGTGATTAAGCGTAGTAATTTACTGCACTGCAGGATACCACTTGTATCTGATGGGACTAGCTGTGCAGTGCAGTAAATTAGTCTACTGCACCCTAATTGCTGTGTATGTGTAGACTCAGATAATTACATGTCGCAGTGCCAAATAATGTCAGTAAAAGACCAGCAGGAAAATATCACTGTAACCCCATTCCATATGAAAAAAGTAATGATTTCTTCAAATGTGGGGGGGAATGTCAGAAAAAATATAGCGTACACTTGCTACCCATGCCACATGCAGTGCGATAACTGGTATAAATTGGAAGATTAAATAAGGTTTCTAACAATAAATCACTAGAAAAAGTGGCACTTTATAAAATAAACAAAATTCAGCTCTCTGAAAGGGTTCTGGTTACTAATGACAAGACCATTATGTGGTAAACCATGAAGTACTAAAACATGCCCATGAAACTCAAATTGGAGCTATGAATAGCAAAAACATGGATGATACAACACTTTAGATAAGGCACAGGAGTTTGGCACTGTCATTCTCTCTTTCAAAATAGAGAGAGAGAGAGAAACTCTTGAAAGCACAGTGATTTTTCCTTCTAGCCCTATATCTTTCCTAATAGATTATTAATTTAAAACTGAAAGCTCTACACATATCCAGAATGTTTGTCCACTCCTGCTGTTTGCTTGCTTTTTTCCTTATGGCTGTAAATTGCCTTGGTCTATTTACAGACAGTTTCACTTTCTGGTTCATGTGTACTTATGATTAATTATTCTATCCTAATAATGCTTATGAACCCCAAGCAGTAATTGGAATCAAATTTGCTAGTTGCTGTGCACACAAATAGTATAAAGAAAAGTCGCTATTTGCAACCTAGGATTTAGTAACAATAAAGCCTAGATTTTATATAACCCTTTTCTTAGTTGTTCTCATAGGGCTCCAGGATTATGTTACCCCCATTTTAAAGATGGGAAGACTGAGGCAGAGAGCAAAAGTGATTTGCCTTAAGGTTATCTAGCAGGCCAATAGCCAACCCATGCTGTCTGTGTCCTGTCTAGTGCCTTATCCACTGGGTGATGTTGCCTCCTTCGACACTATGTGAAGGAGTGACACTAAACAGGTGATTACAGGGGGACAAGTGGTGCTGAATTAGTACTTACGGGGTGTTGAATTATAATTAGTAGTGACAGAATATATTTATACTGCATCTCCATTGCTGCTGTGGATGCCCACTCTGTCATGTCCTGGCCACTTATTTCTTGCATCTACCCAATCTGGTAATACAGCCACATTGGTCACTCTAGAGAATCCTTCTGTGACTTTTCTCAAGACCTTGGTCTCTGATATGCTTGAGGGTATATCTTTGCACACTAATTTATAAGAACTGTGGATGCTTCAGAGCGACATTGACATTCTTTCCTCTTCTTCCCCATGACCTTCATAAAGGAGCTGTTCATAGAATTGTCTTAAGATGATGCCTGGAGGGTATTTTTGGTCCAAATAACTTATAGGCCAGGCCTAAGTACTTGTAGGCCAGGCCACGGTAGCATAAGTGAGAAAATGCTATTTGGCAGAGTATTTATTCCTTATAGGTATCTCTAGCTCTCTATAACAACAAATGTAAAATGTGACATTTCCCTCAGGTATAAAACTGATTAGACATGGCTTATAGGAGTGGTTAACAGTAGTTTTAAAGATAAGCAGCTCACTGATAAAGTAACTGGCCCCTTCAAGGGTAGATGGACCAGCTGCACCTGTGATCAATCAGTTGCCTCTCAGCTGATTGTCATATTAATGTTATCCATACATTTTACACTAGAGACAAGGGCAGCACACAAATCACAAGCATTTTCCCAAGGGTTGCACCCAGCTCAAAGGTTTACAGTTAGTAGAAGCAGTTAGCTATGTTAGTCTGAAGTCATGGCAAAGGCAGGATCTTCTGCTGAAACACACAGCTGAGTGAAAGGAATCCAAAAATTAGGATTGGATGGGACCTCAGGAGGTCATCTAGTCCAACCCCCTGTTCAAAGCAGGACCATCCCCAGCTAGATCATTCCAGACAGGGCTTTGTCGAGCCAGGCCTTAAAAACCTCCGAGGCTGGAGCTTCTACCACCTCCATAGGCAACCTGTTCTAGTGCTTCACCACCCTCCTAGTGAGCGTTTTTCCTTGTATCCAACTTAAACTTCCATTGCTGTAACTTGAGACCATTGCTCCTTGTTTTATCATCTGCCCCCACTGAGAACAGTTTAGTTCCATTCTCTTTGTAACCACCCTGCACGTAGTTAAAGGCTGCTATCAAATCTCTGCTCAGTCTTCTCTTCTGCACACTAAATAAGCCTAGTTCCCTCAGTCTCTCCTCAGAAGTCATGTGTTCTAGCCCCCTCACCATTTTTTGCTGCCCTTGGCTGAACTTTCTGCCATTTGTCCACATCCTTTCTGTAGTGGGGGCCCCAAAACTGGACACAGTACTCCAGATGTGGCGTCACCAGTGCTGAATATAGAGGAACAGTCACTTCCCTTGACCTACTGGCAACACTCCTACCAATGCAGTCCAGTATGTTGTTAGCCTTCTTGGCAACAAGGGCACACTGCTGGCTCGTATCCAGCTTATTGTCCACTGTAACCTCCAGGTCCCTTTCCTGCAGAGCTGCTGCTTAGCCAGTTGGTTCCAAGCCTGTAGAGGTACATGGGATTGTTCCACCCTAAGAGCAGGGCTTTGCACATGTCCTTGTTGAACCTCATGAGATTTCTTTTGGCCCAATCCTCCAATTTGTCTAGGTCACTCTGAATTCCAGCCCTACCCTCCAGCATATCTACTACTCCCCCCAGCTTGGTATCACCCACAAACTTGCTAATGATGCGCTCCATCCCATCCTCCAGATCATTAATGAAGATATTGAACAAAACTGGTCCCAGAACTGAACCCTGGGGCACTCCACTTGATACCAGCTGCCAGCTAGGCATCAAGCCATTGATCATTAGCCATTGAGCTTGATGATCCAGTCAGCTTTCTATCTGCCTTACAGTCCATTCATCCAACCAGCACTTCCTTAGCTTGCTTGCAAGAATGCTGTGGGAGACTGTATCACAAGCCTTGCTAAAGTCAAGGTATATCATGTGCACTGCTTTCCCTGAATCCACAGAACCAGTCATATCATCATAGAAGGCAATCAGGTTGGTCAGGCATGACTTGTCCTTGGTGAATCCATGCTGACTGTTCCTGATCACTTTCTTCTCCTTTGAGTGCTTAGAAATAGATCCCTTGAGGATCTGCTTCATGATTTTTCTGGGGACTGAGGTGAGGCTGACTGGTCTGTTGTTCTCTGGAGCCCCCTTCTTCCTTTTCCTAGGTATGGGCGCTAGATTTGCCTTTTTCCAATTGTCTGGGACCTCCCCCAATCACCATGAGTTTTCAAAGATAATGGGCAGTGGCTCTGCAATCACATCAGCCAACTCCCTCAGCACCCTTGGATACAATGCATCTGGACCTGGAGACTTGTACACTTCCAGCTTTTCTAAATAGTCCCTAACCTGCTCTTTCACCACTGAGGGCTACTCACCCTCTCCTCAAACTGTGCGTACCAGAATGAACACATACTGGAAATCTGTCAAAGACTAAAATACCCAGTTACCTGTGGGGGCACATTTCTCACAAGAAAACCACTTTCTCTTCAATCTCTCAGTTCTGATCCTCAAAGGGAATTTACAAAACACCTTTCACAGATGAGCCTATGAACTTTACTTCATTAGCCTACTCGATACAAACAACTGTGGACTAAACATAGACATTGGATTTATGACACATTATAACCTGCCTAATATCTGACTCCCCAGGTACCTCTCCACTATTTACCAGCTATATTCATTCCCCTTCACCCGCCCCAACCCCCCAACCTGTTTCTCACTCATTGACTCCTATTTGCATTGTCAGTGACTGCCGTTCTTGCATGCATACCAGCCTCTGGCTTCTTTACTATTCATTCCAGCCAGGAAGAGCACACACCAACTGCAGATGCTTCCTCAGCCTGATGAAGGCTGTTTGTGCCCCGAAGCTTGCCAAAAATATTTCTAAATAATTAAAGTTAAGTATCATTTAAACTGTTGACTGTGTTTTCTCTCTGCAGCACCAAGGCCTAGCATGGTAGACAAGTGACAAAAGAAAAGGCAGGCGAGGGAACTGATTTTCGACTCCCCTGGCCACTTGACTGAGTCTGCTGTGGCCACTGACTTTAGCATGTGATCTCATCTGATTTCAAACTCAGCTATGTCAGTACTTGGTGGAGAGATGTCCCTGCAAAAACTGGCACATTGCAGAAGTGGGTACGGTGACTAATAGTAGTTCTTGATTTTGGTCAGTACCAAACAGATCCCCCTGGCAGGAGTTAGGGAGCAGTGTGGGGCTGTTGATGCTTGTCTGGGATGTAAATGCTCACTGGAGCTGTGAGCCATGGTTCTGGCTTGACTGAGGCTTTCAGAAAGATGTGTGACTTTTGGCAAGGGAAGATGAACTCACTGGTGAAGAATGTTGATTTCTGTGAAATAACACAATAATATTCATTATAACTGATTTTTTTGATATTTCTACTGTAGCACAGAGAAACACCAGTCGAGCTGGGGCGAGTGGTCACTATTGTGCAAGATGCAGAAAACACATAGGAAAATACAGTCCCTGCCCTGGAGTTTAAGATGACAAGTGACCCCTGGAAGATAGAGTCAGTCAAATCACATCCAGTATTTATATATGTCAACGTCTGCTATTTTGATAAATTATGCATTGATAAACCAATCATTCCTGGGTGCTTATGCCATTCATCACCGAAGCCTTCAGTCTCCTCGCAGTTCTGGTGTAACTATCTTTACAACAACCCGGTGAGACAGAGAGTTAGTATTTCCCCTGCTTCTACATGGGAACGATGAAGTGACTTGACAAAGATCACATAGGAAAGCCTGTGGCAGAACAGGAGCTTAACTCGTATCTCCTAAGTCCTAAGCTAGAGCATCCTTCCTCTTCAGGAAGGCTCTGAGTGTCTCTTTAACCCAGCCAACATAAATTGGCTGATTTCCTCAGGCACGTTTTCACAGGGAAACAGCCGTTTCTTCATATTTTTGCAGAAATAAAAAAAGTGATGATTATGAGTGAATATACAGAAAATGAAAAAAAAAAGAAGAAAATAGTCATGCAGGAATGTGCAGAGCAAACAGATTTTTCTAGTGCACTTTCAGTACAAGAAAACCTTGTCAGAGCCAGCAGGTGGGGCTGTTCCACATACTTATTTCTCTGAGCGTGCAAGCACTATTCAGCCTTTGGGAAAATGCAGCACTGGTAGTTTTATGATGAATTTACTTTTTAAGGGAGCTGTTGCAAACAGCAGGAAAATGGTCTATTCACCTTGATCTCTCTACTGGGGAGTCATTAATGCATTGGCTGAGATTCCTGATTAAAGGGGATGCCTACACGATCTACACGCTTTATCCTGTAGCATTTGATGAGTTTGGCTCAAAGAATGAGGGCGGAGCAGTGGGAAGATGTGGATTTTCATTGGGGTACATTTGAAACTCTGTTGGAAGTTTTAATTTAGGACAATTAGACTTACAGGTCTCACATGTTAGAATGCAATCAGGGTCGTGGATCACAGGGCCAGGGCCACTGGGTGGAGGGACCTCAAAGGCGAGCTAGACCCACCCTGGGCAGCTTGTTCCATTATTCTACTGCTTTTAAAATTAAGACTTTTTTTTTACTGAGATTTGCTTTGCTCCAGCTTCATCCTATTGCTTCGTGCTCTGCTTTTGGTGAAGAGAGCAGTTGTTCTCCTTCGTTATGCCAGCTTCGCAAGTATGTGAAAATGGCTTATCATATCCTCCCTTCATCTCCTCTTCTCCAAACTAAACGTCCCTAGTTGTCTCAGCTTTTTCTTGCACAACTTTCACTCCAAACCCTTTGTCAACTTTGTTGCTCACCTCTGAATGCTTTTCAGACTCTCTGCACCCTTCTTAAAATACAGAGTCCAGGATTACACACCATACAAGCAGTACCATTTGACCATGTGAGAACTGAGTCAAGCAGAGGTTGGGATGGGGCCAGTGATAAACACAGAAATTAGAGAGAACCCTTCAGACTCAATGGCAGATTGATATAAGACCAAGAGATGTGTTCTGCAAGGACTAGGTCCCCATACCTGCACCACTTTGGCCACAGGCAAATGCCATTCCCACTTTATTTATTAGAGAAGTGCAACATCAGAATAAATTTTGGTCAACTGAGGTATGTTTTATTGACCTAGAGAGCAAAGTGGGAGGGGAATATTTTTAATCCCATTGGCTACTTGGCCCTGGAAGCTTACATTTATTTATTAATTAAGAGAAAAAACGGAAAATGAGGGTTTGTGACAATTAAGAGAAAAAACGGAAAATGAGGGTTTGTGACAATTAATTGGACATATATGGGTTTATGGAGAAAAGGGTAGTGCCCTACAGAGGGGTAGCTTTATAAATGTCCCCACACCTGTACCACTTAGGATACAGACTATAGATTTCTATAAGAAGGAGAACCAATTGACTGTTAACTTGATGGCTGGGATGCAGCTAGCTGTGAAGACCCCTAGCAGTGGCTTCCTGAAAGGATACCAAAGGGTCTGGAAAAAAAACCGAAAGACTCATTTTTAAGGTCTGAATGGTCCAAGTGACACACACTGCATGCTGAAGCCATGTTGTGGATACTGAAAAGAATTTTTTTCTCAAAAAAGATCAGAGAAGAACGTGTGCGCTAAAGTAGAGAGGTGTAAATATTATGTTGAATATGTAGGAAAGGTAGGTATATAAAACCCAGTAGGTATATCATAGAAAATTAAGGTTGGAAGGGACCTCAGGAGGGCATCTAGTCCAACCCCTGCTCAAAATAGCACCATAGGGACCTCAGGAGGGCATCTAGTCCACCCCTTTCTCAAAATAGCCCCACCCCCAGCCATATCATCCTATCCCCAACTGCATCATCCCATTTACCTAATAGCTTTTGATAAATAGTTCAAGCGCTACTTACAGTGGTTTTGCATATGTTAAATGTATTTGCTTAGAAATGATCTGATACTCTGTCCTTAAAGCTGTCTGTGAATAATTAAGAATAACATTGTAGAATTAATTTAAATTTTCATGATGTAAATTTAACTTTGTGATGCTTTCTAAAAAGGCTAAACCCTTGTCCTGTGCCTCAGAAACATCTAAAATGAGGTGCAAGAAAAAAGAGAATGTGATAGATTAATTTTATTACCTCATTCCTCTATATCACTTTTTACCTGCATGCTGTCTAATCATCTCTATACAATGATTGGGGCATGGTAGTATAACTAAGATAAGTTCCGCAAAGAGCCTCACCTCACTGATTTCTCTTCTAATAGGAAACCAAGCTACAAGGCCCTGATTTGTCTATTGAATGGCAGAAGACTGCCCATATTTTCAACTCATACCCTAGATCATGCATGGCAGAGCCAGCCCCTGTGTGTAGCAAATGGCAGATTGGGGAGGGGACGGTGGCAGATAAGGCAGGGAGCAGAAAGGAGAGCAGTGGACCAGACAGGGAGGCACAGGACAGGAAGCAGGAATCAGAGCAGCAGATTGGGTGGGAGAGGGGAACAGAGTGGCAGTGGAGGAGGGTACAGGACTAATTTGTGACCCTCACTGCCCTAGATCTTTGAATGGTCTTGCTGAGCAACAATGAATGTCTGGCTCACAGTGGGTGCATCTACATGTGCACTTTACTGCAGTTGACTAATTAGCTACACAGTAACATGTCACCATCTACACGTGTGCCCCTATTAGGGTTCAGTAAATTGATTAACTTCACTGTAGGATAGTACCGTCTGGGACAAGTACAATCTTATGATGGAGTCATTTAGTGCATGAAATGCATGTGTAGATAGTGACTGGGGTTGACTGGGGTACAAGGGTGCTATAGTGGGGGGACTGCATGGTGCCTAACCCCACACTGTAGCACTCTCATGGCCCAGCCACTTCCTCTGCCACGTGATGCCACCATCTGGAGCCTGCAGTCAGAGCCGACCTGAGCAGGGTGTGGGGCCCAGGGCAAATCAGCCCACACGGGTCCCCACCCCTGCTCCAATCCCACAGGCCTTGGACTTGAAGAAGCTGCTGCTGCCATTGGCACTGTAGGCATTGGGGGGTGGGGGGGACGGTAGCTAGCAGCTGGATGTGGAGCCACTGCTCTGCCCAGCTCTGCACCGCCGCTGCTCCGCCCAGCTCCGTGGGGCCCCCCAAAGCACGGGGCCCAGGGCGGTCGCCCCGATTTGCACAACCCTAGGGATGACCCTGCCTGCAGCTGACCCCCTAGGTCCCCTGCTAGCCTGGGGTTGGTCCACCCCGACTCAAACAGCTGCAGTCCCAGGTACATGTGAAGACACTGTGCTTGGGAGCAGCCAACTCCGGCCCGAACTCTGCTGGAGTTAATTGCTACGTGCTAATTGCACATGTAGATGCCTGCAATGGCAGACAAATGCCAACATAGCTTGTAGAGTCTTGTGGTATTTCTAAAGATGAAAGGTGGATAATCAAAGTGTATGAAGCCAGTGAGAGTTCACCTAATTTTATTTCTATGAGCTGAACCCTTGTTAGTGGCTACGTACTCAATCCCTGGGAAGTCTGGGCTCTTCAGGACTCATATCTTCAGAATAAGTCTCTGTTCTTTATTGTTATTCCTGTCTCTCAACCAAAGCTGCCGTTTTATTTTAAATGACGCCCGAGGAGCCCTGTGGTCTCCACCATGAACTCAAGTTGATTTCAAGTAGGTTCAGGTTTGCACAACCCTAGGACTATTTAAATACAAGTCACCATTATTATTGTTCTGTTGTAAAACACTGCAAAAAGAAAGCTGATGAGCATGCTTCTATTAACAAGATATGGAGCTCTAGCAATGTTTCTCAGGTAAGTTAGATAATGCCACCGCGCACTGGATTCGACTGGAAAGAAGTTTCCTGTGATTAATAACTTATGTAATGTATGCTGGCAGGCTGTTATCAATTTATATGACTGATCCAAAGCCTATTGAAATCAATGGAAAGACTATGATTGCCTCTGGTAGGATTTGGATCAGACCTAGATTCACTAAAGCACTAGTACAGCCATTTGTTAATAGTTTTGAAGTGATGGACGATGGAGATTTTTTTCCCCTTCTTTTTCTCCTCAGCCACAGCTAAGGAAGGTGGAAGAGCAAGGAAAGGAAGCACGGGGTCTATGCTAAAGGAATTCAAAATGAAAAATACATTAAAAATTAAACAAGAGAACAAAAATGTACTAGCTGCTGTAGCAGGGGGAGAGGGAGAGAAATTTATTATTTTAATATGTACCAGACAAACACAAGCTCAAAACAGGTCCTTTCTCAGAACAGCAAAGGGGAGCAGTCTTGGCAACTCAGGGCATTTTTTCCTGCCTTTGGTTAGATACTGGGATTTAAAAAAAAGGAAAAGATGAGGTCTGGGTGTCTGCTTGTGTTGCATGTGTGAAAGGATTTGTGACTGAATTTACAAATTTGCTGTCAAGAACAAGGAATAGTGTGTATTTATAAAGCACCCATTTACCTGCAAGCTGGTAAAAAGTATGCATGTTATACTAGGAGAGACAACATGATGGTTTAGGGTTTTGGTCTCCCTGAAATTGTAGCTGTAACTTTACTACAATTCAAGTGCGAACTTTCCTGCATAGGAAAAATGGAGAAATCTTGGTTCGAGTGAGACAGGTGAACATAGAGAATGGGAACCTCAGGGACGGACCCCAGGGCTGTAGAGCAGTCCAGTACAGTCGGAAGAGATTTGCATGGTCACAAGGATCTGCTTGCATGGATCAGATAGCAGGATGGGAGATGATGTAAAAGGCCACAGTTAGAGTGACTACTGGATGGAGCAGAGAACTGCTCCTAGAGAAAAGCTCCTTCTATGCTCTTGGTATTAGGCTGACTTTGGACTGTTCCTAAAACATATTGTTTTCCTTTCTGTGGGAGAAAAATGTGTTGTCTTTGGACAAATAGCATCTGGTGGTGCCTTTCATCAATAATTCTGCATTTGCAGTTATTTTTCTTTGCAAAATTTGAGTCATGCATCTACTCTGCCTCTTGAAGCAGGACCATCATCCTTGGTATAGCTCTTCCTTCTAACACATGTTGTGCAGTGAAATAATACATAATCTAATCGAGAAAGCTGCCAGCGTATATGCACAGAGCGTACACGTTGAACTCCAGAGGGGTAGAGGGGTTGAGGCTCATTTTCTTGAGGATAAGACATGAGTAAAAGATGTCGGAGCAGTTGTGGCATCTGTTTACAGGAGGGCTTTATGCACCTGCTCACTAGGAAATAACAAATGCTTACCATGGTGGTAGCTGTATCACACGGTACATATGCTGCTTCTGACATACATAACACCTCTTTAAGAAAACACATGGCCACATATGTCCCGAGAACTTGTTTACATTTTACAATACAGTAATGGAAAATATGTTTCATAATAAATGTTTTCATATTTTTTGTGTGCGAGGCAAAAATGGAAGTTTACACCCTGACTGTCGCTCTGAAAATGCTCTGGCATTGTTCTACCTCGGAGGTGTGTGGTAGGGGATAGCGAACAGTGATGCATTTGGGCACCCGAGGCAGATGCCATGCACAGGGGCAGTGCCAACTTCAAGCCATTCTTTTTCTATCTCCCTCCCTTGTACCCTCCAAGTCAGTGCCCAGGGCAGCTGTTCCCATCACCTTGCCCTAGTCTTGCAGCTGGTGTGTGGTTATGAGTTTGAAAGGGCTTGAACTAAACCTCTTGGATTCAGGCACCTTCAAACTTTGGAAAAGGTTGGATCTGAATGATAGGACTCTGGGGCCCATGTCTATGGAAAACATAAAAATGTTTAAAGGCAGTGATTTGTGTCTGGACATAAATCAGTGTACTCATTTCTTCAGTTTCTATCAGAGCTGGGCACTTTAACAAAGCATAAATAAAAAATTCACACACACACACACATATACATGGAGATATCTATATATAGATATAGCTATATAGATATATGGATATAGATATAGATAGGGGTGCCCCAGGCTCCATCTATATATGGATATAGATATAGATATATATGGATCCCTATGACTTTTATTGTAGGGACCCATTGATACCCTAATTATTGTCACTATACTGAACCACCTCACATCCTCCAGCTTGCCCACTGCCCCTGAATTAGAGACAGAACTTGCTTTACAATATCCCCAAAGATTAATAAATCCATGTAATTTAAGCAATGCACCAGACTAACTATGGGCAATAGTAAAGCTACAAGCAATTAGTTATGGGATTTAATTTTGACTCAAATAATGTAGAAATTTCTACAACCGTTTGAAGGTCCTGTCCTTTGATTATTTTTATTCAGTCCTGTGAACTGGGTTTCTACTATTTTTATATGCCTCAGATGTTATCACAAAACTTTGAGTAATCCATTCCCCATCAGTATAATCACAGCATCATGTCCTACAGTAAAATTTACAGTATTTAAATATCCAGAATAACAGACCTCCCTGGTTCCTGTAGAACAGTGGTCTCAACCTTTTCAGACTTAAGGCCCCCCTCTCTGGCCTCAAGGCGCCCCTCAGAAAATGTCAGCTTTTAGTTTTCACTCATGTTTTGACTATGGAAAAATGAGAGCAGTTTTCCTGTTGCAAAGAACTCAGACCACAACAGGGCAGATTGTTTTTAACACTATGGATTCCTATTTGACATCTCTGGATTTATCTTGTGAATCATGTTTGCACACCTATCGGTGCTAACATTATGTAGCACGTCAGAGCACCCTTGAAGGGATCTCAAGGCACCCCAGGGTGTCATGGTATGGTTGAGAGTCACTGCTGTAGAAGATATGGCTGATCCCGCCCACAATGCCACCCAATTAAAGCACTCAGGGTGTCACATGTGTCAGCTTTCCCATGCTGAAAAATGGCAGCAGGGGTGCTTTAACTAAAGCTCATTGAATAAAGGGCCATTTCTCAGCATGGGGCTGCTAATACACATGACGCTGGAGGCTGCTGAAGCACGGTAATTAGCATGCTCCAGCAGACTTGATTAATCGGGTCTGCTCTGACATACTGTAATTACAGCGTGTTGGAACAACCTCACTGCACGTGTATAGGCACCCTCTGTACTAGTGCCATACCTGGCCTGCAGCTGCCTACCCACTGGCATTGCCATCGCGGTGGCCACTCTCATCACTGTCACTCTCTGCCCTGGGCTGGATCTGACCTGTAAGGAGCCCCATGGGCTATATCTAGCCCTGGGCACAAGGTGAATTTGCCACTCTTGCTGTAGAAAATGATTCCAAGACTGTCTCACCACTGGTGTTTGTATCCAGTTTTCCCTCCATGGGATTTATTACAATGCTCCTAGTTAGACATTTACACACTTATGCTTGGAGTACTTCTTCAGCATTACCTGATTAGAATGAAAATCAAAGGCTACTTTACTTTCTAGGGGATCCCTGTTACATACAGACAATGTTGAAGGGGAATGTATTATAGAGAAATGTGCAAACAGAGGCTTTATGATTTTGATTTAATGAATAGCAGCTAATGCATTGATTTTTCCATGACCCAGACCCCTCTGCAACAGGCATTGAGCAGAATTCTAGTAGTTCATTTACTGGAAAAGAAGAACAGTCGTAGATTTTTTTTCCAAAAAATTGTAGCCTTCACTTCTTAACTTTATTTTCAGACATAATGTCATTTGATACCAAAATCAATATAGTTCAGAATAATTCTATAACATCCAAACCATTTAGGGCCATGTGCTACACCATTTCTAACCAAAATCTTCTCATGTTAACTGGTGACACTGGGAAGCAAAAGACACCATGTCAAGCTGCATTAAAATTTGTTGTTTCACTTATCTGAGTATCAGAAAGAGTTTTCTTTTACAACCAAGTCGACATCAAGGGTACTGAAATGATCTTTGGTGTATTACAGGAAATCAAGGAGGCAGACCATGAGAAACTTTCAAGATTAATGCAAACACACTTTAAAATAAAGCAAAAACAGATGAGCATGAGCCTAGAGGGTGTTATTATTAAAGTGTAACCTAGGAGCTGGAGCATTTCTGGCTGTCAGCGTTCCCGGATTCTATTCCAAACTTAGCTACAGACTTCCTGTAGAAATGTGGGTAAGTTACTGACATCACAAGGGTGCTGTGAAAAACAGTAGTTATAAAGCACTTTGCTCTTATGAAAAGCCCTAGACAAATATTTAAAATAATCAGCGAGAACTAAAAGTTGTAGTAAAAACTAACACTTAATGTCATTCCTTCCGACTTATAAAGTGCACAACATGTTGGCTATATTTTTTTCATTACACAACCTCGCATGATGTATGCCAGGGCTATCCAACTTCTAAGCAGCTGAGGCCAAACGGGAGGGAGGTGGGGGCTACAAAAGTGCAAGCTGCAGGCAGCCTCCCCTGCCACCACTGTACTGCATACATGGAAAGCTCTTCTATACTCCCCCACCCCAGTAGTTCATTGTGCCCCAGGCTCCCCTAGCACCCTGGGATGTGCTGTACTGCCCTGCCTTCTGAGGCATATGCAGGAGAAGTAGAAGCCTGGAGACCCCAGCTGGAGTGATAGGGGGTGCTGTAGCTGGCTGGGAGCCAAGGGGTTGCAAATTAATTAGGACTGTCAATTAATTGCAGTTAACGTACATGATTAACACGTTAATCAGTTCTTGTGTTTAGTCTTCTAACGCATTAATCGCACACATAGTTTTGGAGCCTGCACCTGGGCTCTGCTCCACTACCATTACTGTCACCTCCAGGCTCCCCAGCGAGGCATTGAGGATGGCAGGGCAGCCCAGTGTGGGCTCTGGGCAGCTGCAGTGAGGATGGAGGTGCACAGGCACAGGCATAGATGAACAGCTGCAGCCTGCACGTGGCCAGGAATGCAGCCTGGCTGTGTGGAGAGCAGCACCCTGCAGGTAAGCCTGTGGATGGAAGGGGTGAGGGGAGAGGGAAGGGGCATGTGGGAGCAAAATGGAGACCCACACGGTGAAGGAGGGCATGGGACAGGGGACAATGGGGCCTGAGGGCCAGAGCGTGTCATGGGATGGACTTGCAGAAAGCTCATCCAGGGTTGTGGGGGGCTAGGGGGATGGCTCTTGGCTGCTGTGCACACCTGCAAGAGACGCATAGGGGGCATGTGACTCCTGGATTTGTGCGTGTGGTGGAGGCAGGCTACCCCAGCCCACAGCCTGCCCCACTCCCTCCCTCACCATGGGGCCCTTGATCTGCCCCCCTGCCCCTTTACCTGCCCCACTCCCTGCTGCTCCAAATCTCACACACACACCCATAACCCCCACACCTTCACAAATTTCCTGCCCCATACATACACCCCACACCCACACAAAGCACTGCATCATTTTGCATAATTTTGAGTTTTTCTGTGCATAATTTTGAGTTTTTAGCTGTGTGATTAAAATCATGATTAATTGCAACTAATTTTTTAATTGCACAACTAATCACGATCAAATTTTTTTATTGTTTGACAGCCCTAAAAGTAATGCCTCATGAGCTGTCAGTGGGACAGCCTTAGTATATACTAAGGAATGAATGTACTGTTGGTTGTGCATAGTAAAGGACAAAGGATATCACTGATTATCTACCTAAGATGTATGCCCCAAGATGCTCTCTCAGGCTGTTTGTGTGTATACCTGAGATTTTTCATTCCTAGAAGCCTGATTTATTTCAGTTTTGAAATCTATCACATTAAAAAAAAATGTTTTTATAACAATAGAGTAACTGCAGACTGATGCCCTCAATTCACTTTCTGAGTTTATTGCACCCCACTTGTATTAGCCTGTAGATTCACTGCCTCTGCAAGCAGTCTCCATGGAGCCTTGGCAATATTTTGAATCTATTAAATGGAGATAAAATAGCTGTTGGACATCCAGACAGGAGCATTTGGGGTTTATTGAATAAAAGGTGTTATAGAAGTACAAAGTGTAATCACCAGCATTGTTGATGTCATAAATACAATGATGCAATGAATATCTTAATTGTTCATATGGTTGATCATGGCTGATGTCATTGTGGGTATTTCCTGGTATCTATGCCATATTATGCTTCAGACACTGGCTCTAAGGCTACATGGTAATAATGTTCCAAGATGCTAAATGTTGTAGAGTTTTATTTTTCTAAAATAAAAGCAACTCACTGTTAAATGCAACTTTCATTGGATGGTAAAGGATGAAGCTGCTGTCTTGAATAGTATGTTTCTGTTGCAGAAGTATGGTTTATTGTTGTAATTCTCCATATGAAGATGTGAAATTAAAACCAAACAGCTCACCCCCAAAGCTACCATAAATCTGAAGCACTTCTGTCAGCAACTCTAACCACCGAGGGTATGTTGACATTGCAGAATGCACTGTGGTGTAAACATACCTGTGCTAGCTTTATTTGAGCTAGCTCAGTTCCCTGCTTCTCAGTGGGTGCGTCTACATGGTCATTAATGCGGATTAAGTAATAACAGGTAATAACTCCATGCACCATAATTGGCGCTACTATGCATTAATACAAATGAATGCTTTTTGTGTAATGCTTAATGCCCACTGGACTAATTTACTGTGCATTAGCGCATTAGCATGGTTTTTGCCAGCTGTGCTAATATGTAGAAGAATTAGTCCAGTGAGCATTAAACGTCTCATGTAGACATACCCAGTAGGTAAATTAGTTCTATGGCTGCCAATAATAGCTCAGGTACTCCAGCAGTATGGTACGTGCCAGTGCAGTATGGTCTTACCCAGAGAGACCTTACTCTAGTGTTCTGTTCCAGTTTCTGGTGTTATGTTGACCATTCATTCAAATTCCAAATTTCAGTGCTCATCTTGGAAGGCCTGTTTGACCTCTGGTACTGCCTAACACTGACCATGGCTTCCCAAGACAGCAGTGTTCGAGTGAGATAGTAATTTCTAGGGGTGTGCGAAGTGGGCCCTATTCAATTCAGATATGGATTTAGCCCCAATCAGGGACAGTGATTTGGTTCATTGATTCAGATCACTGTCCCTGATTCAATTTGGCCAAATCCAAATCTGAAGATTCGATGCTGATTCGGAGCATCAATGATTTGGACATAGACACAGCTTTAAAAGTTTTTTCTATAGACCTCGAGGTACCAGCGTGGCTTGTGAATGCTGCAATGCTGGAGCGGATGGAGCGTCCCACAAGAGTGCAGGGGGGCCCTCCACGTGCTTGGTGGCGAACTTGGAATTGGACTGGAAGTACTTCCGGTCCACTTCTGGGTCCGCCGGGGAGAGTGCTGGGGGGTCCCCTCTGCCCCAGCTCAGTGATGGGCCATGGGGAAACCCGGGTGCCCCCCCAGACCCAGGAGGCACCAGTTGCTAAGCCAGGGGAGGCACAGGGGGCCCCACCTATTCTCCGGCAGACCCAGAAGTGGACTGGAAGTGCTTCTGGTCCACTCCCAGGTCTGGTGGCAAGTGCACTGGGGAGCCCACCGCACTTCTGTGGGATGCTCCATGTGCCCCGGCATCACAGCATTCATGAGCCACCTGCTACCTAGAGGTATGTAGAAAAAACATTTAAAGCTGTGTCTATGTCTGAATCACTGAACCTCTCTGAATCTCTCCGAATTGATTCAGAGGGTTCTGATTCAATTTGGAGAGATTAAAGGGTCTCCTGATTCGATTTGGATTCGGAGATTCAGCCACTGAATTGGGCCGAATATTGGCCAAATTGAATCAGGAACCGAAGCTTCACACAGCCTTAGTTATTTCATGGATTCACTTCCTGAGTCTATTGCACCCTACTGTACTACTCAGGAAGGATAGCATTCTTGGTGATTGCCCAACAACCCTGGAATTTGCTTCCAGGAAAGATCAGGGTAGCTATGATCTGCAGCTACAGAGCAAAATGCAAAGGCCATTACTTGTCTATTTTGCCAACAGTCTTATCATAAAAAGCAGTGAAACAAAAAAACCAAAACCCAGATGTGCAGTCTTGATACCAAATGGAAATATAATGCATACACTTCATAACTCTGGAAGACTTGGCTCCGACTCAGCAAAATGTATAAGCATTGTCTTCAATGCTGCCGACCCACATGCTTAAAGTTAAGCAAGTGCTTTAATGCCTGGCTGAAACTGAGGCTTGGATAACACCATAATAGGGCACTCAATCTAGCTAGATAAATGTCTTAGTACTTCAGGCTTAGTAGTGCTAGGTTTCATTCATAAATAGCTCCATTTTCTTTAAAAATATTCCTTTGATTCACAAAAATGTTAATATTTTTTCCACTGTGACATCATTTTCTTCAGATAGGAAGATTTACCTGTAAAGTGCTTACTTTCCTTGCTTAATAACTATTCTCCAACTATTTGGGTTGGTCTAATAAAAGATATCAAATTCACCCAAGGAACCTTGTCTGCCTATTTTCCAAGGTAATTTTTTTCAAGAGGCATTCAATATTTTTCTCACTTTAAATTCCCCAAAACATATTTTCCTTAAAAAAATCAGCATTAGAACTCCATTTCCATTTAGCATTTCCATTTATAAAAGAAAGTGAGTAAAAAAAAATACTTCTCACAATGTGTTTGGATTTAGGATTCATTAGCATATTTTTAAATTTTGAAATATATTTGACATGATTGTAGTATTCTATACAGGCTCATGAATGGAGCCCTTTAGCTTATTTTATCCAGGACAAATATTTTCTTTTTATATAGAGTGCTATGTCTTAATTCACATATCAGCTTATTAATGTCCTTTAAAAGGGGGTGAAGTTTTCAATGTCTACGGCTGTGTAGGGGCAGGAGAGGGTCCTTTTCTAGGAACCTTTTAAAACAGTATTTATTGTTACCGCACATCTTGTCTATTAAATTTGCTACTGAAAGCTGCAATGCAGTTTCTTACATATTTATTTCCTCTATGAACTCTATTAAACTGGAGTAATGTTAACTTAGGTGTCTTGCTTAGAGCAGAGTGCTGACAAGCTTTATGAATGGGAGAATGGCATCATTTGAAAAAAGAACATAACTTTAAGTCCCTATGGTAAACCTGTTTCCTGGCATTTTGAGTGCAGCATACAATGTTCCATCAGTTTGAAGCCAACCCTTTTTGGATTTATGGCTTTGAAAGTCAAGAAACAATATGATCAAAACTTACAAACTTGGCCTCATACTTCAATAATTTTTTCTGCAATGTCCGATCAAGCCATAGAAAGAAAAATGTAAAAGATGAAACATTTTATTTTGCTATCATATGCTTTGAGTGATTTCAAAGAAATATTGTTTCATCACAGCAGGGAACCAGGACTTGCTAAGAGCAGAGCCAAGCAAAATTTCTGAAAATTGTTATTGTAATGTTTACCCAGTGAGATCATGTTTTTTTCTTGACGAAGTACAGGTGCAAAATCTAAATACACTTGTCCCAGAAGTGCAATTTCACAACCGTTTCCTTTCTTAGCAGACCTAGCAAACTTAACAGGAAACTTAACTAGCCAACTATGAATGGGCTACCAGGCACCCCAATAACCCTAATTTTCTTCATCAATTCCCATCCCACAATTGAGAAAAAAAAGTCCAAAGTCTCCGTGCCTTTTTTTTTTTGGTCTTATTTTTCAAGGGCCATTCAACCTATGAGAAAGCATCTGCTGGATCCTGAGTGAGGAAGCAGACATGCAGAATCCTTGCAAATGTAATGCCAGGGCTGGTTCATATACCAGATGGTAGGAATGTTTACTCTTAATAGGACTAGGAGGTTCGTGTGCTTTCATAAGAAGGAAGGCAGCACCCTCTAGCATTAGCCTTTGCTACCACTGCAGTGACAGGAACTGCCAAACATAAATCAGAGTGATAACAGCCTCTGTTGGGGATTCAGACCCACAGTTTCCTGCATGGAAGATAAAATCTTTTCTGGTTCTTAATTCAATCACATACCCAACTGGCAATCTTGCATATCAAAATGGGAATCCTGGGAGGCTGCTGGAATATGCAGATCAACAGAAGCTAATTAGCATTTACTTGCAGCCATCCTTAACTGATTGGCAGCACAGCTGTGGGGACCAAACAGAACATGCTGAGTTGCATATTTGTAAGACCACCTGCCACTTGGTGGAATCCAAAATAGTGTAAACTACCACTTCATAATAACTCACTGACCTTAGTTTTGAAGTAATACTGAATAGACATATTTCACTAAGTGTATAATTAGTGCTTATTTCACCTGACATGCAGTTCAACAATAGACTGTGCAGCAGTACCTTCCTAATTTGACATGCTGATGTCTTAATTAAGATTGACAACTTGTTAGAGAGGTACTGTATTTCCAATGCAGGCTGGGCTCTACCTATCATCACAGGCTTTGCTAAACATATGAAACAATGCACTTTTATGCCTTAAAACATATCCCAGCCATTCAAAACTGAACAAGCAAGCATTAATAGTGTTCTCTGTTGAAAGAAAAGAGGTCCATTTCCTGGATAGTTTTATGTAAGTACTTTATTGCCTTACTTAAAATATACAACGGGGTGGGGAGGACACAGAAAATAAAAATGTCAAGAAGCATGACAGAGAAAATAGAGTAGTGAGGTGCATGTAGACTGAAGGAATTTCAGCATTGCAGGCTTATTTAGAAAATGGTGGTGAAGTGAAAATTAATGGAGGCTGTAACAATGATATACTATAGGCTGTCAGAGGAGAATGGTGCTTTTCATGGTTAGGCAACTCAAGCAGATTTGGAGGTTTGTTGCCTCATCACCATGATGATCGGGAACCAGAGTTACTCATGTTTCAGGATCCTCAGTTTCCTTGGCTGCAGTGCAATTCTGCTGGCTTACACCAGCAGAGAATGGGGCCTTATGACACACCTCCACTTTCAATTCTTCGTGGTAAGTGTACATAACAGTGTCAGGAAGACTGCAGAGATATTGCATTTTACTTCGGACCGTTAATCTAAATGAAAGTTAATGAAAATAAATTGACAAGAACTGTGATTTTCACCTATAGTCTATCCCATGTAAAAGAACAGCAGTATGATGATGAATGATAAACGATTTTGTTCTGAAAGATTTCATAAGAAAAAGCCTCGTGAACAACAAAAGTCTGGAAACAATTCTATTCCTTTGCACCCATTTTTCCTCATTATTTCTGCATTATAAACACATTTAGATAGCCGCAGGATCTCAAGTTTGTAAAGTGCAGGGTGTTATTTCTCACCTGAGGTTATGATCACATGTTCTGTTATCCTGATCACATCCTTCATGAGGAAGTGAAGTGGAACATGTATAGGAGACACAAGAAATGACCAAAATATTATTTTCATTTGTATCTCTGTTCATGAAAGAGAAATTTGGTGGAAAGGTGCAAGCAGATGTATATTTTGGAGTGAAGAGGAAGAAATATTGATGAGAAGTAATAGCTGGGAACATGGCTGGGCCAAGATTTTCTAAAGTGACTTGAGTTTGGGATATCTCCATTTTTGAATGACCCGTCTTAGGCCCCTACAGGAATCTGACTCTTAAAAGGTGCAGGAGAGCTTGTCCTCCTTACAAACAAGGTCCTTGAAAGTGTTTCAAGTTTGGCAGTCACAGACTGAGAGACCCAAAATTTTGTTTCCAACACATTTTGCTGCCGTTTCTCCTGTGTATGTTGCTGCAGAAGTTGCATTCAGTTGTATCTTGGGTGGCTCTCTCAGCAAATCACATAAACTAAGCTGGGTTGAGTTTGGTTCATAGGAACTGCTGTAGGGGATAGTAGCTGATCTGGTGGCTTAACCGGTGACAGTCTTTGAGACAGGACCTAAGTAATATCACAATCTGTGGGGAGAATAACTAACACAATTACTTAGGTGAAATCCAGGTCACACCCAGAGCACTTGTGTCCTTTACTGAACACAGATTTTTTACAACTCAAATTCTAATGGTGTAAATCTGGTTTGTCTACTATGTACACCTTATTTAATAACCCCAGCCAGTATTTGCTGTTGTGGTTCAGTGGTAGACTCCTTGTCTGCTATGTGGGAGCCCTGGGTTTGGTTCCTGGACATGCACGTAACTACAGCCATTGAGGCACTGAATGGCTGGCCTTTGGATCTGGTCTAAAAGGTAGATGGGAAGTCTGGGCAGCCTCCATCCTATACTCCTGCCTAGGTGTATGTGTTGATGGCCCTGGTGACGTCTTACACACGCACCATGATCCAGAAGGATTGATGGTTGTCTGCCTAGGTTTTTGTCAGTAGCTTTGAAAGTACTTTACTAAGAGGATAAACATCCTTATCCCTATTGTACCATAAGAGAAACTGGAGAACAGAGAGGGAACTTGACTTGACCAAGGTTACCTGGTAGGCCAATGGCAAAACTAGGAAGAGAGTCCAGTCTACTCTACCCTAAACTAATATGCAGTGTGTCTGCAAACTGTTTACCCACCATCAGGCTTTAGTCTGGAGGGGCTGTGTTGCACTAAATAAAATTTGTTTCTCTGCATTTTGTTCATAAAGAACTTTGCATCTCTCTGCATCTTGGTTCTCAAAGTCACCTGGGTTAATGAGTTAACATTGCGTTTTCCTTTCTTGTAGTTTTAGTTTAGGCATTGGACCCTTGAGATGACAATTGGTCAATAGGAACAGCACAAGATATTGAGATGTCCGCTTTCCCTCAAGCAGCAGCTATAGCAGCCAGAATAATCAGATGTACTATAAGAATGGTATGCTACACTGTAGCAGTTGGTTCCCTTTCATAATATCCATGTAATGAATGAATTCACAGGCATATTTGGAAGGGAGGCATGTAGTTTCATAGTTATAAAAACATTGTGCATTCCTGATAATGCACAAGAACAGGTAACAGGCGAAGTTAGCCAAAAATAAAAACTTCCGCAGTGATTTGTGTCAGTCACAGATGGAAAGGACTTGTAAGGTCATGCAGTTTGCCTCCCAGGCACTGCATAACTCAGTCTTAATAGCCTCGTGATAATGTTTGTTTTTTGCTGCACTCCCCTCAAATAGTCAATATCTTTCTGGTTATGTGATACCTAGAGTTGAAAGCCACAGGAAAATAGACTTTAACGTCTTGATCTACAGTGTGAAGACTGTGCGAGGCCTAAAATTGCATTTGTCATTTCCACAGTTACATTAGCTTTCAGATTCCTGCCTCGTCGGTCTCATTCAGCTATAATTTTCCAAGGTCCTCCTCAGATGCTGAGTGTTTTGTATTTTCAGATTATTTTTTCCCCAGATGTATTATACAGCATATTCCCAAGAGGCATCTTGCTATGTTTATTTTTACCATCTACTGTATCCACATCCCTCTGTAATATTTCTCTGTGCTCATCCGAGTTCGCAGCTTTTCCCAGTAAAGCGAGTTTTGTGAATTTCATTAGGCTGCTCTGCAATATGTTGTCTTTCATGGAGATATTATTGAAGAGCAGACCTAACACATTCCCCTGCCATTTCCCACAACCACAGGTGAGCATTGCCTCTATTTTAAGGACTAGACAAGTGGCGTTTAAGCCAAGAAGTAACTTTCTTTCATTTCGAGATTTCATTTGATTTAGAAATTTCTAAATTTAATTTAGGAATTCATTCACATATTTTGATTTTTCAGAAAGTTTTTCTATTACTGTCCGTCAGAGAATTTCATTTTCATTCCAAAATGGAAATATACTTTTATAAAATATTCGTGTGCATAATTCTCTATCCACCCCTACTTTTGAATTTATGATACAATATGATTTGTAACTGAGCTATGTCGTGTTGCATCATGTTTATAAATGAAGACCTGATGCAACATGCGCTTGTTACTTTGCTTCACGTGTGTAAAGATATTCCATATTCTGCTAAGCAGGGAGAAGTGGCGATATTGGGCACAGATAGAAGTTGCATTTTTTGCACAACCGGCCCCGTGAAAGGACTTTAAAGCCGTGCCATGACACACTTGCAAAGCTGCACAGTGTTTTTAAAGTGGCCAGTCACGCGACAAATTAATCCTTCTCAAATGAGGTATCAAATGAAGGCACTCTAATGTTAGAGTGCCCTAGGGAACTTGTGTTCCCTAGGGTTAATTTGTCCTGTGATTGGGGCTGGGCTAATGCAGCCCAACCCTGCCCCTGGGGCTGTCA